>NW_027551620.1:222500-227500 GCF_051989575.1 Stigmatopora nigra
CCACCCCTGATTTGGCTGAGTTAGGCGGTGGGGCCTAGGGTCGATCAAGAGCTCCCCCCATCCTAGGTTCATCCCGACTTGGGTAAAGTGGGGCCCAAGGGGTGAGCGTTGAGATGTCGCCGAAGGCCAGGTAATGGGACCGGTGATCCGGCGTAACTACTGTCCTCGGAGGAATGCGGTGACGTAGCACCGTGAGTCACCCGCGGCTCCTCAAGGAAGCGGCTCTGAGGCTTTTCCCACGGCTCCCGAACCCCAGAACACTCCGAGCGTAGCACAAGACCGGGCCGGGTGGCAACCCATATACCCCCGTTTTGTTGGCACGCGCCAGACGAGCAAAAGCGGAACCGGGTACCTTGTCCGTGGTGGTCGCCGTAATGGATCCGGGCTCGACCACCGTCCATCGAATCGATCTTCCCGAACCTTCATCGCATCAGAGACGGGCAACGTGCACCCCTTTACGTTGACTATAGCGGTTACAGTAAACTGTAACCATTCCGGCCTCGGCGGTGCGGGACCATTGTTTCTCGGGCCCCGACACGTCTATAAGTGCCATCTACATGAGCCTTCGAAAGTCCGGTCCGGGCGAGAGGGAGGGATTCGGCGCCCGACTACCCTAAGAGGCGGAACGCCGCTGCCGGAGACTAGCCCGGGGACGCACGCGCGGACTGCCATGCCCGTGCTCTTGCGCGTCAACCCAGAGAGAGAATCGACAGGGACGGATACCTCCGGGGCCGGCCCTAGGCCCAACCCCCTCTCGTTATGCCTCACGTCAATACGTGCGATCGCCCTGTACCTTGTCACGCGATCGATTCGGTTATTTGCCAACCTTCCTTCACTCCTTCCTTTCGTGGCAGGGAGACGTGCACAGTGCATCTACCGATAGCCGCAAGCAGCCCGGTGACACGACGAGAAAACTGTGGGAACGGCCGGCGGCACCTGCGTGCAACCGTAACAAACCGAGAAGAAGCACAGTTTCTCGTGACGGGGGTTTTTCGCAAAACAAAACAAAGAACTCCCGACACCTCCAGGCGATGACGTAACCCGTGAGTCACCCGCGGCTCCTCAAGGAAGCGGCTCTGAGGCTTTTCCCACGGGCCTGAACCACCCAGAGGCACCAAAGAGGTCGTAGAGATTGTGTACTCCATCCCCCTAGAATAGGCACTTATCTCACAAGCCCCGGCGATGCCAACCCGAACCAACAAGGAAAGTCAGGGCCCTTTTACGGCGCAACTTTTTGTGGCGCTCGATTTGTCAAGGCGGGGGTAAATCGAGTCTTTAAACCAGCGTACAACCACCAGAGGCCTTCATAGTGGCGTACAGGTACCGGGCACCTGACTCCCTTCTTATTACCGGAATAATCCCACACGGGAAGCTTTTTTGTCGCAGACTGTGGAGGGGTTCCCAACCTGGTCCCAACATGATCTGTTTTCATTTTCATTCACGCATCGGTTCTTTACGTGATTTCCAAGCATTTCATCTCGTAACACATGTCCACCATCATTAACACATGTCCGTTACCGTCACATCACATCTTGCCCTGTACTATCGGCTCTTTTCTGGCCCCTGTGGCTCCATATGTCCGGTGCTTCACCAAGTACCATGTCTCATTTTTGTTGTCCTCCAAGAATCGGCTTTGTCCCAAAGGCTATGGTATTTGGCATATCGTTATATTTCCTCCGGCAATGGCTCGGCTGGTGGTTAGGTTTCCATGTGTGCCCTCCGTCCACATGCGCCCTTTTTGGGAAAAAAAACCGGACTATGGCAGGTCTTTAGTTCAGGTTTGTATCCCACCCCGTGGCTTAGGGATTCTCGTCAACCATCGGTGTCATTTGGCAAAATTTTAGAACTCTCCATATTCGTCAGTATTGTCCTCATTTCCATCGATGAACTCATGGTCATTTCGTTTCCATTTTGTCCTCTTTTTGTCCTCCACATGAACTCGAATGGTGAAATCGTTGCCTTTTTCCCTTGAACTCTTTTTTCTCGCCCGAACCGACACGAGGGTTTTCATGCTTGGGTCGACGGTGCAGATCCCCACCGGGCGGATGCAGATAAGGTGACGATGGTCAGTCCTGACGCGGAGGGGCCTTGGACGAGTGGGGTCTACCACCCGCAGTACCTTAGCCTCCGGCCAATCACCGGTCGCACGCACCAGTCCTCACCGTTATCCAGCTTCGAACGCACTCTCTTCTCTCGGCGTCTCGCCGACCCAGCTATCCCAAACCGACGCGCGGTTGTGTGGAACGTGAACGAGACGACCGCTGAACAAACTCAGCCGGGCGGATGCAGAGACAGTGACGATGGTCAGTCCTGACGCGGAGGGGCCTTGGACGAGTGGGGTCTACCACCCGCAGTACCTTAGCCTCCGGCCAATCACCGGTCGCACGCACCGTGTCCTCACCGTTATCCGTGACCTCGAATGAGTCAGACGCATCGCTCTTGTTGTCACGGCTCTCCAATTGGCCAGAGCGAGACGAAACGCGCTCGCGGGGGACCGTCCGGTTGCAGTGACAGCACGATGGTCAGCCCTGACGCGGAGGGGCCTTGGACGAGTGGGGTCTACCACCCGCAGTACCTTAGCCTCCGGCCAATCGCCGATCGCACGCGCCAGAAACCTCTCCGTTGTTCAGTCCACGAGCTCGCACGAGCCATCCCTCCACACGACTATACCCTGCCGACAGAAGACACGGGCGAGACGACCGCCACATTACATACTAGGCCGAGGCGGATGCAGATAAAGTGACGATGGTCAGTCCTGACGCGGAGGGGCCTTGGACGAGTGGGGTCTACCACCCGCAGTACCTTAGCCTCCGGCCAATCACCGGTCGCACGCACTATGTCCTCACCGTTATCCCGGCTTTCGTTATGCTGCGCACGTTCAGTTCCACTGCCCCCGTTGTCTTTAGCGTGACGTGGTCATACGTGCCAAGCCGCACCCACGCGACCGAGGCGGATGCAGATAAAGTACGATGGTCAGTCCTGACGCGGAGGGGCCTTGGACGAGTGGGGTCTACCACCCGCAGTACCTTAGCCTCCGGCCAATCACCGGTCGCACGCACTATGTCCTCACCGTTATCCCGGCTTTGCAAGCACTATACCCTGGCCCGTCTTGTCGCACTGCTCTTTAAGAGAGCGAGACGACCGCACGGACCGTGACCGTCCGGTTGCAGTGACAGCGACGATGGTCAGCCCTGACGCGGAGGGGCCTTGGACGAGTGGGGTCCACCACCCGCAGTACCTTAGCCTCCGGCCAATCGCCGATCGCACGCGCCAGAAACCTCTCCGTTGTTCGGTACACGGCTCGAACAGCCGACCCTCACACTTTCACTATACCTCTTTGACCGAGAACGCCCACTCGCACGCACGAGCCCCGGAGCGGATGCAGTGACAGTGACGATGGTCAGCCCTGACGCGGAGGGGCCTTGGACGAGTGGGGTCCACCACCCGCAGTACCTTAGCCTCCGGTCAATCGCCGGTCGCACGCACCAGAAACCTCACCGTTATCGCCGGGAACACGGACGCGCGAGCCGTCCCCACGCGGTCGCCAATCGGGGTTTGCGCTGTGCCCTCTTCAGCACCCCGTGGCTTTCGAGTTCATTTCGAGTAACGGTGAACGCTGTGCCCCATCAGCGACCCGTACTCCTTTCATTTTTTTTCACCACCGGCGACCGCTGTGCCCCAGCAGCGGACCCGTAGAGTTCATTTCTCCGACGGCGACGCTGTTGCCCAAGCAGCGACCCGTAATTTCTTCCATCGGCGACGCTGTTGCCCAAGCAGCGACCCGTACCTAGGGGTGACCGCTGTGCCCCAGCAGCGGACCCCGTGACCATATTTTTGAGTTCATCCAACGGCGAAGCTGTTGCCCAAGCAGCGACCCGTATTTTCTCCAATGGTGAAGCTGTTGCCCAAGCAGCGACACCTCATTTCATTTCCACAACGGCGAAGCTGTTGCCCAAGCAGCGACCCGTGTATTTCATTTCTCCGACGGCGAAGCTGTTGCCCAAGCAGCGACCCGTCACTTGGATGAGTTCTTTCTTTTGACACCAGATTCATTCGTATTCAGCCAGGGGTTAATAAGGATTTTTACCATCAATTCATGCCGTGCCATGTATGCCGTTAGCGGATGGGAATCAGATCCGCTGGCGGGCTTGCTACCTTTTGTTAACCATCCATGCCGTCGGCGGTGTAGGAAAAAGCCCCGCCATCATTATAGGTTTGCCATTTTCACGCCGGAGGCCGCCCCAAAATATACATTTTTCATGCCATCCATCCATGCCTCAAAAGTCGGTTGCCCAAGCCGCTTTTTATCCTTCCATCATCGTGCCGATTGCGGTTGCTCAGGCCGCTTTGCGGTTTGTCAGGCCGCTTCTCATGCGGTTTGTCAGGCCGCTTCTCATGCGGTTGCTCAGGCCGCTGCGGTTTGTCAGGCCGCTCTTTTGACGCGGTTGCTCAGGCCGCTGCGGTTTGTCAGGCCGCTCTTTTGACGCGGTTGCTCAGGCCGCTCTTTTGACGCGGTTGCTCAGGCCGCTTTTTCTGGTACTCGGTTCAAACACCTTCCAATGATTGTCATGGCCACATATCCTGAGACGTCATGCCGATGGCGGTTGCTCAAGCCGCTCATTCATTTCGTCGCCCGATTACGTGCACAGTGCGCCTATCGCCCCGACCGAGATCAGGAACGATGGCACGAGTAGAACGGGGCCACAGCTGGAGAAACGATGGGATTAAAGCGTTACCCAGAAGGACACCGCACCACCCGGCGGGGAGAGTTTTGGCGAAATAACGGTGGTCCCGGTCGGAAGAGAGCGATGACGTAACCCGTGAGTCACCCGCGGCTCCTCAAGGAAGCGGCTCTGAGGCTTTTCCCACGGGCCTGAACCACCCAAATCCGGGTCCGAGGTCGTTAGATTGTTACTAAGTGCCCCCCTAGATAGGCATCGTATCGGGAGCAACGTGCACAGTGCGCCTACCGCCCTGACCGAGATCAGGAACGATGGCAC
>NW_027551620.1:232500-272500 GCF_051989575.1 Stigmatopora nigra
GAGTTTTATATGTACATGCTCCAGGACTTTTGCACGTACACTCACGACTTTCTGCCACTGGCCCGGTTCTTCCAACTTTCGTGGAAGATTTTTGGATGTCCATACCACCAGGCATATGTCATGGACACCCACGAATTCTCTCTGGTGTGGATCTCTGGAGCTCTGGAGCTTCGGTCCTCCGGCCCTCTGGATCTTTTGCCTGGTTCTTCCGTAGAAGAGTTTTCTATGTTCTGGCTCCAGGTCTTTGCCAAGAACACTCACGACGGTCTCCGGCGCCTGGTTCTTCCGTAGAAGAGTTTTATATGTACATGCTCCAGGACTTTTGCACGTACACTCACGACTTTCTGCCACTGGCCCGGTTCTTCCAACTTTCGTGGAAGATTTTTGGATGTCCATACCACCAGGCATATGTCATGGACACCCACGAATTCTCTCTGGTGTGGATCTCTGGAGCTCTGGAGCTTCGGTCCTCCGGCCCTCTGGATCTTTTGCCTGGTTCTTCCGTAGAAGAGTTTTCTATGTTCTGGCTCCAGGTCTTTGCCAAGAACACTCACGACGGTCTCCGGCGCCTGGTTCTTCCGTAGAAGAGTTTTATATGTACATGCTCCAGGACTTTTGCACGTACACTCACGACTTTCTGCCACTGGCCCGGTTCTTCCAACTTTCGTGGAAGATTTTTGGATGTCCATACCACCAGGCATATGTCATGGACACCCACGAATTCTCTCTGGTGTGGATCTCTGGAGCTCTGGAGCTTCGGTCCTCCGGCCCTCTGGATCTTTTGCCTGGTTCTTCCGTAGAAGAGTTTTCTATGTTCTGGCTCCAGGTCTTTGCCAAGAACACTCACGACGGTCTCCGGCGCCTGGTTCTTCCGTAGAAGAGTTTTATATGTACATGCTCCAGGACTTTTGCACGTACACTCACGACTTTCTGCCACTGGCCCGGTTCTTCCAACTTTCGTGGAAGATTTTTGGATGTCCATACCACCAGGCATATGTCATGGACACCCACGAATTCTCTCTGGTGTGGATCTCTGGAGCTCTGGAGCTTCGGTCCTCCGGCCCTCTGGATCTTTTGCCTGGTTCTTCCGTAGAAGAGTTTTCTATGTTCTGGCTCCAGGTCTTTGCCAAGAACACTCACGACGGTCTCCGGCGCCTGGTTCTTCCGTAGAAGAGTTTTATATGTACATGCTCCAGGACTTTTGCACGTACACTCACGACTTTCTGCCACTGGCCCGGTTCTTCCAACTTTCGTGGAAGATTTTTGGATGTCCATACCACCAGGCATATGTCATGGACACCCACGAATTCTCTCTGGTGTGGATCTCTGGAGCTCTGGAGCTTCGGTCCTCCGGCCCTCTGGATCTTTTGCCTGGTTCTTCCGTAGAAGAGTTTTCTATGTTCTGGCTCCAGGTCTTTGCCAAGAACACTCACGACGGTCTCCGGCGCCTGGTTCTTCCGTAGAAGAGTTTTATATGTACATGCTCCAGGACTTTTGCACGTACACTCACGACTTTTTGCCACTGGCCCGGTTCTTCCAACTTTCGTGGAAGATTTTTGGATGTCCATACCACCAGGCATATGTCATGGACACCCACGAATTCTCTCTAGTGTGGATCTCTGGAGCTCTGGAGCTTCGGTCCTCCGGCCCTCTGGATCTTTTGCCTGGTTCTTCCGTAGAAGAGTTTTCTATGTTCTGGCTCCAGGTCTTTGCCAAGAACACTCACGACGGTCTCCGGCGCCTGGTTCTTCCGTAGAAGAGTTTTATATGTACATGCTCCAGGACTTTTGCACGTACACTCACGACTTTTTGCCACTGGCCCGGTTCTTCCAACTTTTGTGGAAGATTTTTGGATGTCCATACCACCAGGCATATGTCATGGACATCCACGAATTCTCTCTAGTGTGGATCTCTGGAGCTCTGGAGCTTCGGTCCTCCGGCCCTCTGGATCTTTTGCCTGGTTCTTCCGTAGAAGAGTTTTCTATGTTCTGGCTCCAGGTCTTTGCCAAGAACACTCACGACGGTCTGCCCTCGCCTGGTTCTTCCAACTTCCGTGGAAGATTTTTGGATGTCCATACCACCAGGCATATGTCATGGACACCCACGAATTCTCTCTGGTGTGGATCTCTGGAGCTCTGGAGCTGCGGTCCTCCGGCCCTCTGGATCTTTTGCCTGGTTCTTCCGTAGAAGAGTTTTCTATGTTCTGGCTCCAGGTCTTTGCCAAGAACACTCACGACGGTCTGCCCTCGCCTGGTTCTTCCAACTTCCGTGGAAGATTTATGGATGTCCATACCACCAGGCATAAGTCATGGACACCCTGAATCTCGTTCGTGTGTGGATCTCTGGAGCTCTGGAGCTTCGGTCCTCCGGCCCTCTGGATCTTTTGCCTGGTTCTTCCGTAGAAGAGTTTTCTATGTTCTGGCTCCAGGTCTTTGCCAAGAACACTCACGACGGTCTGCCCTCGCCTGGTTCTTCCAACTTCCGTGGAAGATTTTTGGATGTCCATACCACCAGGCATAAGTCATGGACACCCACGAATTCTCTCTAGTGTGGATCTCTGGAGCTCTGGAGCTTCGGTCCTCCGGCCCTCTGGATCTTTTGCCTGGTTCTTCCGTAGAAGAGTTTTATATGTTCTGGCTCCAGGACTTTGCCAAGAACACTCACGACGGTCTGCCCTCGCCTGGTTCTTCCAACTTCCGTGGAAGATTTTTGGATGTCCATACCACCAGGCATAAGTCATGGACACCCTGAGTCTCGTTCGTGTGTGGATCTCTGGAGCTCTGGAGCTCCCGGACACTCCTGGATCTATGGAGCTCCGGTCCTCCGGCCCTCTGGATCTCTGGAGCTCTGGAGCTCTGGAGCTCTGGAGCTCTGGAGGTCAGGCCCAAACCTCCAGGATTTTGGAAGGGCCTTTTTCATATTGCCAAGCCGAGTGTGACACCTTTTTCGGCCTGTTTCAGTCCCTCAGGACGGTCTCTCTGGTTCTTTTCACTCCCGAAAATTTTTCTAAGTCCAGCCACACTTAGAAAAAATTCGCTTCAATTCGGGAGAACCAGGGGGACAAGGGGCATTGCAAAAGTACTGTGCCCGAATGTGAGCTCCTTCCGTCGGCCTACTGGGGAGAGAGGGGTCGGTCTTAGGCCTGGAGCTCACATTCAAAATTTTCCTCTCCCTATAATCTTGCCGAAGGCTTTTTGCAGACCACCGGAAATTGCGGGAGTAGGCAAATCATATCCTAGGGGTATTGGTAGACCCAAATCAGATGCCTTGGTAGACCCAAATGAGAAGCCCTGGTAGACCTAAAAAATCGAAAAAACGACTATGTCCGACAGGACTTAGTCGTTTTTTCAGAAATTTTCTGAAAAAACGACTAAGTCCTGTCGGACATAGTCATTTTTTCACACTTTTTCGGACTTAGAAAATTTTTTGGACTTAGAAAATTTTTGAGAAGCTCAAAAAAACGACTAAGTCCCGTTGGACATAGTCATTTTTTCGGACTTTTTCTCAAAAAAATGACAGAGTCCTGTCGGACATAGTCATTTTTTCACACTTTTTCCAAAAAAATGACAGAGTCCGTTTTTTTGGACTTAGAATTTTTTTTGGACTTAGAAATTTTTTGAGAACCAGGGCTTTTCACCGGGACTTTTGCCAGTTTGTATCCGAAGGCAGCGCTCCTTCGGACACTTTTCCTGTGACACACCGCTGTTGGACATAGTCATTTTTTCAGACATTTTTGAGAACCAGGATTTTCACCGGGACATTGTCCCATTTCTATCCGAAGATAGTGCATGGTCGGACACTTTTCCTCTCAGCCCCCGCTGAAAGACATAGTCATTTTTCCAAGATTTTTGGACTTAGAATTTTTTTTGGACTTAGAAAATTTTTGAGAACCAGAGCTTTTCACCGGGACATCTGCCCGTTTGTGTCCGAAGGCAGCGCTCCTTCGGACACTTTTCCTGTGACACACCGCTGTTGGACATAGTCATTTTTTCAGACATTTTTGAGAACCAGGATTTTCACCGGGACATCTGCCCGTTTGTATCCGAAGGCAGCGCTCCTTCGGATACTTTTTCTCTCAGCCCCCGCTGAAAGACATAGTCGTTTTTTCCAAGATTTTTGGACTTAGAATTTTTTTTGGACTTAGAAAATTTTTTGGACTTAGAAAATTTTTGAGAACCAGAGCTTTTCACCGGGACATCTGCCCGTTTGTGTCCGAAGGCAGCGCTCCTTCGGACACTTTTCCTTTGACACACCGCTGTTGGACATAGTCATTTTTTCAGACATTTTTGAGAACCAGGATTTTCACCGGGACATTGTCCCATTTGTATCCGAAGGCAGCGCTCCTTCGGATACTTTTTCTCTCAGCCCCCGCTGAAAGACATAGTCGTTTTTTCCAAGATTTTTGGACTTAGAATTTTTTTTGGACTTAGAAAATTTTTTGGACTTAGAAAATTTTTGAGAACCAGAGCTTTTCACCGGGACATCTGCCCGTTTGTGTCCGAAGGCAGCGCTCCTTCGGACACTTTTCCTTTGACACACCGCTGTTGGACATAGTCATTTTTTTGCCATTTTTTGAGAACCAGGATTTTCACCGGGACATCTGCCCGTTTGTATCCGAAGGCAGCGCTCCTTCGGATACTTTTTCTCTCAGCCCCCGCTGAAAGACATAGTCGTTTTTTCCAAGATTTTTGGACTTAGAATTTTTTTTGGACTTAGAAAAATTTTCGGACTTAGAAAATTTTTGAGAACCAGAGCTTTTCACCGGGACATCTGCCCGTTTGTATCCGAAGACCTCGCTTCTTCGGACACTTTTCCATTGACACACCGCTGTTGGACATAGTCATTTTTTCAGACATTTTTCGAAGAACCAGGATTTTTCACCGGGACATTGTCCCGTTTGTATCCGAAGGCAGCGCTCCTTCGGATACTTTTTCTCTCAGCCCCCGCTGAAAGACATAGTCGTTTTTTCCAAGATTTTTGGACTTAGAATTTTTTTTGGACTTAGAAAAATTTTCGGACTTAGAAAATTTTTGAGAACCAGAGCTTTTCACCGGGACATCTGCCCGTTTGTATCCGAAGACCTCGCTTCTTCGGACACTTTTCCATTGACACACCGCTGTTGGACATAGTCATTTTTTCAGACATTTTTCGAAGAACCAGGATTTTTCACCGGGACATTGTCCCGTTTGTATCCGAAGGCAGCGCTCCTTCGGATACTTTTTCTCTCAGCCCCCGCTGAAAGACATAGTCGTTTTTTCCAAGATTTTTGGACTTAGAATTTTTTTTGGACTTAGAAAAATTTTCGGACTTAGAAAATTTTTGAGAACCAGGAAATTGTCTGGCTCCCTGGAGCTCCGGCCCTCGTGGTTCTCTGGAGCTCCAGCTTTCCTGGTTCTCTGGAGCTCCAGCCCTCCTGGCTCTATGGAGCTCCGGTCCTCCGGCCCTCTGGATCTCTGGAGCTCCGGTACTCCGGAGCTCCGGCCCTCTGGATCTCTGGAGCTCCGGTACTCCGGAGCTCCGGCCCTCATGGATCTCTGGAGCTCCGGTACTCCGGAGCTTCGGCCCTCATGGATCTCTGGAGCTATTGCCCTCCGGAGCTCCGGTCCTCTTGGATCTCTGGTTCTATGGAGCTCCGGTCCTCCGGCCCTCCGGAGCTCCGGTCCTCCGGCCCACTGGATCTCTGGAGCTCCGGCCTTCCAAAAAAATTCTAAGTCCAAAAGTTGGACTTAGAAAAATTTTTGGACTTAGAAAAATTTTCGGACTTAGAAAATTTTTGAGAACCAGAGCTTTTCACCGGGACATTTGCCCGTTTGTATCCGAAGGCAGCGCTCCTTCGGACACTTTTTCTCTCAGCCCCCGCTGAAAGACATAGCCATTTTTTCGCCCATTTTTTTCCAAAGATTTTCACTTTGAAAAATTCATTAAAATTCAACCGAACCACCTAGGACCGGGGCACTTCGTGAGAAGGATGCCCGAATGTGAGCCTTTTGGATCCCATACCGGCAGAGGACAGGCTCGGCCCGACGCCTGGAGCTCACATTCAAATTTTTCCTCTCCCTATATACTTGCCGAAGGCTTTTTGCAGACCACCGGAAATTGCAGGAGTGGGTGATTTATATGGGTCATGTCTTTCGATCCTTTTCTCCTTCAATGTACCGGTTCTATGGAGCTTCCCTGGAATATGGTTAAAATTGCAGCTCCGAGCTCCATATATTTTTCGAGTTATGGAGCTTTTTGTCGAAAAAGTTGAAAAATTTTCTAAGTCCAAAAAATTTTCTAAGTCCAAAAGTTGGACTTAGAAAATTTTTTGGACTTAGAAAATTTTTGAGAACCAGGAAAGCTCCGGGGCTCCGGGGCTCCGGAGCTCCGGAGCTCCGGTCCTCTGGAGCTCCGGAGCTCCGGAGCTCTGGAGCTCCGGAGCTCTGGAGCTCCGGAGCTCCGGAGCTCCGGTCCTCTGGAGCTCCGGGGCTCCGGGGCTCCGGGGCTCCGGTTCTCTGGAGCTCCGGAGCTCCGGTCCTCTGGAGCTCCGGAGCTCCGGAGCTCCGGGGCTCCGGGGCTCCGGGGCTCCGGTTCTCTGGAGCTCCGGAGCTCCGGTCCTCTGGAGCTCCGGGGCTCCGGGGCTCCGGAGCTCCGGTCCTCTGGAGCTCCGGAGCTCCGGTCCTCTGGAGCTCCGGAGCTCCGGTCCTCTGGAGCTCCGGAGCTCCGGAGCTCCGGTCCTCTGGAGCTCCGGAGCTCCGAAAATTTTCTAAGTCCAAAAGTTGGACTTAGAAAATTTTTGAGAACCAGGAAAGCTCCGGGGCTCCGGGGCTCCGGGGCTCTGGAGCTCCGGGGCTCCGGGGCTCTGGAGCTCCGGGGCTCCGGGGCTCTGGAGCTCCGGAGCTCCGGAGCTCCGGTTCTCTGGAGCTCCGGAGCTCCGGTCCTCTGGAGCTCCGGGGCTCCGGGGCTCCGGGGCTCCGGTTCTCTGGAGCTCCGGAGCTCCGGAGCTCCGGTCCTCTGGAGCTCCGGAGCCCCGGAGCTCCGGAGCTCCGGGGCTCCGGTTCTCTGGAGCTCCGGAGCTCCGGAGCTCCGGTCCTCTGGAGCTCCGGAGCTCCGGAGCTCCGGTTCTACTGGTTGTCCGGAGCTCCGGAGCTCCGGAGCTCCGGTCCTCTGGAGCTCCGGTCCTCTGGAGCTCCGAAAATTTTCTAAGTCCAAAAGTTGGACTTAGAAAAATTTTTGGACTTAGAAAAAATTTTGAGAACCAGGAAAGCTCCGGAGCTCCGGAGCTCCGGAGCTCTGGAGCTCCGGAGCTCCGGTCCCCTGGAGCTCTGGAGCTCCGGTCCCCTGGAGCTCCGGAGCTCCGGAGCTCGGGAGCTCCGGAGCTCCGGTCCCCTGGAGCTCTGGAGCTCCGGTCCTCTGGAGCTCCGGAGCTCCGGAGCTCCGGTCCTCTGGAGCTCTGGAGCTCCGGAGCTCCGGAGCTCCGGTCCTCTGGAGCTCTGGAGCTCCGGTCCTCTGGAGCTCCGGAGCTCCGGAGCTCCGGTCCTCTGGAGCTCTGGAGCTCCGGAGCTCCGGAGCTCCGGTCCTCTGGAGCTCCGGAGCTCCGGTCCTCTGGAGCTCCGGAGCTCCGGTCCTCTGGAGCTCCGGTCCTCTGGAGCTCCGGAGCTCCGGCCCTCTGGAGCTCTGGAGCTCCGGAGCTCCGGAGCTCCGAAAATTTTCTAAGTCCAAAAGTTGGACTTAGAAAAATTTTTGGACTTAGAAAAATTTTTGAGAACCAGGAAAGCTCCGGGGCTCCGGAGCTCCGGTCCTCTGGAGCTCCGGAGCTCCGGAGCTCCGGTTCTCCGGAGCTCTGGAGCTCCGGTCCTCTGGAGCTCCGGAGCTCCGGAGCTCCGGTCCTCTGGAGCTCCGGAGCTCCGGAGCTCCGAAAATTTTCTAAGTCCAAAAGTTGGACTTAGAAAAATTTTTGAGAACCAGGAAAGCTCCGGAGCTCCGGAGCTCCGGTCCTCTGGAGCTCCGGAGCTCCGGAGCTCTGGGGCTCCGGAGCTCTGGGGCTCCGGAGCTCCGGTTCTCTGGAGCTCTGGAGCTCCGGAGCTCCGGTCCTCTGGAGCTCCGGAGCTCCGGAGCTCTGGGGCTCTGGAGCTCTGGAGCTCTGGGGCTCCGGAGCTCCGGTCCTCTGGAGCTCCGGTCCTCTGGAGCTCCGGAGCTCCGGTCCTCTGGAGCTCCGGAGCTCCGGTTCTCTGGAGCTCTGGAGCTCCGGAGCTCCGGAGCTCCGGTCCTCTGGCGCTCCGGAGCTCCGGAGCTCCGGTTCTCTGGAGCTCCGGAGCTCCGGAGCTCCGGAGCTCCGGCCCTCTGGAGCTCTGGAGCTCCGGAGCTCCGGAGCTCCGAAAATTTTCTAAGTCCAAAAGTTGGACTTAGAAAAATTTTTGGACTTAGAAAAATTTTCGGACTTAGAAATTTTTTGAGAACCAGGATTTTCACCGGGACATTTGCCCGTTTGTATCCGAAGGCAGCGCTCCTTCGGACACTTTTTCTCTCAGCCCCCGCTGAAAGACATAGCCATTTTTTCGCCCATTTTTTTTTCAAAGTTTTTCACTTTGAAAAATTCATATAAATTCAACCGAACCACCTAGGACCGGGGCACTTCGTGAGAAGGATGCCCGAATGTGAACCTTTTGGATCCCATACCGGCAGAGGACAGGCTCGGCCCGACGCCTGGAGCTCACATTCAAATTTTTCCTCTCCCTATATACTTGCCGAAGGCTTTTTGCAGACCACCGGAAATTGCAGGAGTGGGTGATTTATATGGGTCATGTCTTTCGATCCTTTTCTCCTTCCACGTACCGGTTCTATGGAGCTTCCCTGGAATATGGTTAAAATTGCAGCTCCGAGCTCCATATATTTTTCGAGTTATGGAGCTTTTTGTCGAAAAAGTTGAAAAATTTTCTAAGTCCAAAAAATTTTCTAAGTCCAAAAGTTGGACTTAGAAAATTTTTTGGACTTAGAAAATTTTTGAGAACCAGGAAAGCTCCGGAGCTCCGGAGCTCCGGTCCTCTGGAGCTCCGGAGCTCCGGTTCTCTGGAGCTCCGGAGCTCCGGTCCTCTGGAGCTCCGGGGCTCTGGAGCTCCGGAGCTCCGGTCCCCTGGAGCTCCGGAGCTCCGGTTCTCTGGAGCTCCGGAGCTCCGGTTCTCTGGAGCTCCGGAGCTCCGGTTCTCTGGAGCTCCGGAGCTCCGGTCCTCTGGAGCTCCGGAGCTCCGGAGCTCCGGTTCTACTGGTTGTCCGGAGCTCCGGAGCTCTGGAGCTCTGGAGCTCCGGAGCTCCGGAGCTCCGGTCCCCTGGAGCTCCGGTCCCCTGGAGCTCCGGTCCTCTGGAGCTCCGGTTCTCTGGGGCTCCGGAGCTCCGGAGCTCTGGAGCTCTGGAGCCCTGGAGCTCCGGTCCCCTGGAGCTCCGGAGCTCCGGAGCTCCGGTCCCCTGGAGCTCCGGAGCTCCGGTCCTCTGGAGCTCCGGAACTCCGGAGCTCCGGTCCCCTGGAGCTCCGGAGCTCCGGTCCTCTGGAGCTCCGGAGCCCCGGAGCTCCGGTCCCCTGGAGCTCCGGAGCTCCGGAGCTCCGGAGCTCTGGAGCTCCGGAGCTCCGGAGCTCTGGAGCCCTGGCGCTCCGGAGCTCCGGAGCTCTGGAGCTCTGGAGCTCTGGAGCTCCGGAGCTCCGGTCCTCTGGAGCTCCGGAGCTCCGGAGCTCCGGTCCCCTGGAGCTCCGGTCCTCTGGAGCTCCGGAACTCCGGAGCTCCGGTCCCCTGGAGCTCCGGAGCTCCGGTCCTCTGGAGCTCCGGAGCTCCGGAGCTCTGGAGCTCCGGAGCTCCGGAGCTCCGGAGCTCCGGTCCCCTGGAGCTCCGGAGCTCCGGTTCTCTGGAGCTCCGGAGCTCCGGAGCTCTGGAGCTCCGGAGCTCCGGAGCTCCGGTCCCCTGGAGCTCCGGAGCTCCGGTCCCCTGGAGCTCTGGAGCTCCGGAGCTCCGGAGCTCTGGAGCTCCGGAGCTCCGGAGCTCCGGTCCCCTGGAGCTCTGGAGCTCCGGAGCTCCGGCCCCCTGGAGCTCCGGAGCTCCGGAGCTCCGGTCCCCTGGAGCTCTGGAGCTCCGGAGCTCCGGAGCTCCGGTCCTCTGGAGCTCCGGAGCTCCGGAGCTCCGGAGCTCCGGAGCTCCGGCCCTCCGGTTCTACTGGTTGTCCGGAGCTCCGGCCCCCCCTGGATCTATGGAGCTCCAGCCCTCCAAAAAAATTCAAAGTCCAACATTTGGACTTAGAAAATTTTCAGATTCCAATATTTTCCCCTCCCTATATACTTGCCGAAGGCTTTCTCCAGACCTCCGGCAAGTGCGGGAGTAGGCTAGCTCATATCCCATAGGTATTGGTAGACCCAAATGAACTGCCCTGGTAGACCTGAAAAATCGAAAAAATGACTATGTCCTTCGCGACTTAGTCATTTTTTCGACTTTTTTCCAAAAAAATGACAGAGTCCTGTCGGACATAGTCATTTTTTCACACTTTTTCCAAAAAAATGACAGAGTCCTGTCGGACATAGTCATTTTTTCACACTTTTTCCAAAAAAATGACAGAGTCCTGTCGGACATAGTCATTTTTTCACACTTTTTCCAAAAAAATGACAGAGTCCTGTCGGACATAGTCATTTTTTCACACTTTTTCCAAAAAAATGACAGAGTCCTGTCGGACATAGTCATTTTTTCACACTTTTCGGACTTAGAATATTTTTCGACTTAGAATATTTTTGACAACCAGGGAATCCTGGAGGTATGGAGCTCCGGTCCTCCTGGAGGTATGGAGCTCCGGTCCTCCTGGAGGTATGGAGCTCCGGTCCTTATGGATCTATGGAGCTCTGGTTCTCCTGGAGCTATGGAGCTCCAGCTTTTATGGAGCTTTTCACATTTCCTGGAGGTTTTTTTTCCTCCATGGAAGTCGAATTAAATACATTTTGGTGATTTCTGGAGGTCTTTTTCCTCCATGGAAGTCGAATTAAATACACTTTTGCGTTTTATGGAGGTCCTATTTTATACATTTTGGTGATTCCTGGAGCTTTTTTCTTCCATGGAAGTCGAATTAAATACACTTTTGCGTTTTATGGAGGTCCTATTTTATACATTTTGGTGATTCCTGGAGCTTTTTTCTTCCATGGAAGTCGAATTAAATACACTTTTGCGTTTTATGGAGGTCCTATTTTATACATTTTGGTGATTCCTGGAGCTTTTTTCTTCCATGGAAGTCGAATTAAATACACTTTTGCGTTTTATGGAGGTCCTATTTTATACATTTTGGTGATTTCTGGAGCTTTTTTCTTCCATGGAAGTCGAATTAAATACACTTTTGCGTTTTATGGAGGTCCTATTTTATACATTTTGGTGATTCCTGGAGCTTTTTTCTTCCATGGAAGTCGAATTAAATACACTTTTGCGTTTTATGGAGGTCCTATTTTATACATTTTGGTGATTTCTGGAGCTTTTTTCTTCCATGGAAGTCGAATTAAATACACTTTTAGGTTTTATGGAGGTCCTATTTTATACATTTTGGTGATTCCTGGAGCTTTTTTCTTCCATGGAAGTCGAATTAAATACACTTTTGCGTTTTATGGAGGTCCTATTTTATACATTTTGGTGATTTCTGGAGGTCTATTCTTCCATGGAAGTCGAATTAAATACACTTTTGCGTTTTATGGAGGTCCTATTTTATACATTTTGGTGATTTCTGGAGCTTTTTTCTTCCATGGAAGTCGAATTAAATACACTTTTGCGTTTTATGGAGGTCCTATTTTATACATTTTGGTGATTTCTGGAGGTCTATTCTTCCATGGAAGTCGAATTAAATACACTTTTGCGTTTTATGGAGGTCCTATTTTATACATTTTGGTGATTCCTGGAGCTTTTTTCTTCCATGGAAGTCGAATTAAATACACTTTTGCGTTTTATGGAGGTCCTATTTTATACATTTTGGTGATTTCTGGAGCTTTTTTCTTCCATGGAAGTCGAATTAAATACACTTTTGCGTTTTATGGAGGTCCTATTTTATACATTTTGGTGATTTCTGGAGCTTTTTTCTTCCATGGAAGTCGAATTAAATACACTTTTGCGTTTTATGGAGGTCCTATTTTATACATTTTGGTGATTCCTGGAGCTTTTTTCTTCCATGGAAGTCGAATTAAATACACTTTTGCGTTTTATGGAGGTCCTATTTTATACATTTTGGTGATTTCTGGAGCTTTTTTCTTCCATGGAAGTCGAATTAAATACACTTTTGCGTTTTATGGAGGTCCTATTTTATACATTTTGGTGATTTCTGGAGCTTTTTTCTTCCATGGAAGTCGAATTAAATACACTTTTGCGTTTTATGGAGGTCCTATTTTATACATTTTGGTGATTCCTGGAGCTTTTTTCTTCCATGGAAGTCGAATTAAATACACTTTTGCGTTTTATGGAGGTCCTATTTTATACATTTTGGTGATTCCTGGAGCTTTTTTCTTCCATGGAAGTCGAATTAAATACACTTTTGCGTTTTATGGAGGTCCTATTTTATACATTTTGGTGATTCCTGGAGCTTTTTTCTTCCATGGAAGTCGAATTAAATACACTTTTGCGTTTTATGGAGGTCCTATTTTATACATTTTGGTGATTTCTGGAGCTTTTTTCTTCCATGGAAGTCGAATTAAATACACTTTTGCGTTTTATGGAGGTCCTATTTTATACATTTTGGTGATTTCTGGAGGTTTTTTCTTCCATGGAAGTCGAATTAAATACACTTTTGCGTTTTATGGAGGTCCTATTTTATACATTTTGGTGATTTCTGGAGCTTTTTTCTTCCATGGAAGTCGAATTAAATACACTTTTAGGTTTTATGGAGGTCCTATTTTATACATTTTGAGCATTTCTGGAGGTTTTTTCTTCCATGGAAGTCGAATTAAATACACTTTTGCGTTTTATGGAGGTCCTATTTTATACATTTTGGTGATTCCTGGAGCTTTTTTCTTCCATGGAAGTCGAATTAAATACACTTTTGCGTTTTATGGAGGTCCTATTTTATACATTTTGGTGATTTCTGGAGCTTTTTTCTTCCATGGAAGTCGAATTAAATACACTTTTGCGTTTTATGGAGGTCCTATTTTATACATTTTGGTGATTTCTGGAGCTTTTTTCTTCCATGGAAGTCGAATTAAATACACTTTTGCGTTTTATGGAGGTCCTATTTTATACATTTTGGTGATTTCTGGAGCTTTTTTCTTCCATGGAAGTCGAATTAAATACACTTTTAGGTTTTATGGAGGTCCTATTTTATACATTTTGAGCATTTCTGGAGGTTTTTTCTTCCATGGAAGTCGAATTAAATACACTTTTGCGTTTTATGGAGGTCCTATTTTATACATTTTGGTGATTTCTGGAGCTTTTTTCTTCCATGGAAGTCGAATTAAATACACTTTTAGGTTTTATGGAGGTCCTATTTTATACATTTTGAGCATTTCTGGAGGTTTATTCTTCCATGGAAGTCTATTTTTATACACTTTTACGTTTTATGGAGGTCCTATTTTATACATTTTGAGCATTTCTGGAGGTTTATTCTTCCATGGAAGTCTATTTTTATACACTTTTACGTTTTATGGAGGTCCTATTTTATACATTTTGAGCATTTCTGGAGGTTTATTCTTCCATGGAAGTCTATTTTTATACACTTTTACGTTTTATGGAGGTCCTATTTTATACATTTTGAGCATTTCTGGAGGTTTATTTCTCCATGGAAGTCTATTTTTATACACTTTTACGTTTTATGGAGGTCCTATTTTATACATTTTGAGCATTTCTGGAGGTTTATTCTTCCATGGAAGTCTATTTTTATACACTTTTACGTTTTATGGAGGTCCTATTTTATACATTTTGAGCATTTCTGGAGGTTTATTCTTCCATGGAAGTCTATTTTTATACACTTTTACGTTTTATGGAGGTCCTATTTTATACATTTTGAGCATTTCTGGAGGTTTATTTCTCCATGGAAGTCTATTTTTATACACTTTTACGTTTTATGGAGGTCCTATTTTATACATTTTGGTGATTTCTGGAGGTCTATTTTAATACATTTTAAGAATTTATGGAGGACCATTTTTATACACTTTACCCATTTATGGAGGTCTATTTTAATACATTTTCACCATTTATGGAGGTCTATTTTAATACAATTTCAGCATTTATGGAACTCTATTTTAATACACTTTAACCATTTCTGGAGGTTGAATTAAATACATTGTATGTGAATATGCATGTTTTGGGCCAATATTTTGAACAGAACCATCCTGGATCCTTATTTTTAAACAGAATAGTTAAATATACATTCACCCAGTCATATGAAACTATTTGTGTATAAAATAAACATACAGAACCGATTTAGCCTTTTATTAAGACAAAATATGTGATGTTAAAGTGTCCAATGTTGATGTCATTGATTTAGACATAACACAACTTCTGAACATCCCTGGATGATAATTTTTATACAGAATTGTCAATTATAGATCTCTTTTAATATTGGTTACCATCTTCATGTTAAAAAACAAACCAGAACCGAAATGGACCGGTTCTAATACAGGCATTGTTTTTATCGCAAATTAGCATGTTTTTGAAACTAATTATGGTGGCAAATAGCCCCAGAACGAGCTATAATCTTTATTTTTTCACAGAATGAGCAAAATATATTCCTCTACACAATATTAAAAAATCAAGTTAATAGTATCAACCAGAACCGACATGGACCGGTTCTAATACGACAACTTTGCAAAAATAGAGTACCAAAATAGAGGTCATTGATTATTGTATAACTAAGCCCCACAATATGTCTTAATGATTAAACTTTAAAGTATATTAGTAAATATGTCTATATCATCATTGAACACCATTCCTGGGTCAAAACACCAACCAGAACCGAAATGGACCGGTTCTAATAAAGACATTGTTTTTATCGCAATTTAGCATGTTTTTGACCTTTTTTATGATGGCAAATAGCCCCAGAACCATCTATAATATTGATTTTTTCACAGAATGAGCAAAATAGTTACATCTAGACAATATTAAAAAATCAAATTAATAGCATTAACCAGAACCGACCTGGACCGGTTCTAATTCGACAAATTTGCAAAAAAAGAGTGCCCAGATAGAGGTCATTGATTATAGTATAACTAAGCCCCAGAATATGTTGTAATGATAAAACTTTAAAGTTTATTAGAAAATCGATATATATCATCATTAGACACCATTCCTGGGTCAAAACACCAACCAGAACCGAAATGGACCGGTTCTAATAAAGACATTGTTTTTATCGCAATTTAGCATGTTTTTGACCTTTTTTATGATGGCAAATAGCCCCAGAACCATCTATAATATTGATTTTTTCACAGAATGAGCAAAATAGTTACATCTAGACAATATTAAAAAATCAAATTAATAGCATTAACCAGAACCGACCTGGACCGGTTCTAATACGACAACTTTGCAAAAATAGAGTACCAAAATAGAGGTCATTGATTATTGTATAACTAAGCCCCACAATATGTCTTAATGATTAAACTTTAAAGTATATTAGTAAATATGTCTATATCATCATTGAACACCATTCCTGGGTCAAAACACCAACCAGAACCGAAATGGACCGGTTCTAATAAAGACATTGTTTTTATCGCAATTTAGCATGTTTTTGACCTTTTTTATGATGGCAAATAGCCCCAGAACCATCTATAATATTGATTTTTTCACAGAATGAGCAAAATAGTTACATCTAGACAATATTAAAAAATCAAATTAATAGCATTAACCAGAACCGACCTGGACCGGTTCTAATTCGACAAATTTGCAAAAAAAGAGTGCCCAGATAGAGGTCATTGATTATAGTATAACTAAGCCCCAGAATATGTTGTAATGATAAAACTTTAAAGTTTATTAGAAAATCGATATATATCATCATTAGACACCATTCCTGGGTCAAAACACCAACCAGAACCGAAATGGACCGGTTCTAATAAAGACATTGTTTTTATCGCAATTTAGCATGTTTTTGACATTTATTATGATGGCAAATAGCCCCAGAACGAGCTATAATGTTTATTTTTTCACAGAATGAGCAAAATAGTTACATCTACACAATATTAAAAAATCAAATTAATAGCATTAACCAGAACCGACCTGGACCGGTTCTAATTCGACAACTTTGCAAAAAAAGAGTGCCCAGATAGAGGTCATTGATTATGGTATAACTAAGCCCCAGAATATGTTGTAATAATAAAACTTTAAAGTTTATTAGAAAATCGATATATATCATCATTAAACACCATTCCTGGGTCAAAACACCAACCAGAACCGAAATGGACCGGTTCTAATAAAGACATTGTTTTTATCGCAAATTAGCATGTTTTCGACCTTTATTATAGTGGCAATTCGCCCCAGAACCATCCTTAATCTTTATTTTTTCACACAATGACCAGAATAGTTACCTCTACACAATATAAAAAATTCAAGTTAATAGCATTCTCCAGAACCGACCTGGACCGGTTCTAATACGACAACTTTGCAAAAATAGAGTACCCAAATAGAGGTCATTGATTATAGTATAACTAAGCCCCAGAACATGTTTTAATGATGAAACTTGATATTATATTAAAGAATTTACTAACATTATCAATAGACACCATTTTTGTGTCAATACTTCAACCAGAACCGAAATGGACCGGTTATAATGCAACCCCTTTTTTTATCGCAAATTAGCATGTTTTTGACCTTTATTATAGTGTCAAATAGCCCCAGAACCATCTATAATGTTTATTTTTTCACAGAATGACCAAAAGAGTTACCTTTACACAATATAAAAAAATCAAATTAATTACATTAACCAGAACCGACCTGGACCGGTTCTAATACGACAACTTTGCAAAAATAGAGTATTAAAATAGAGGTCATTGATTATGGTATAACTAAGCTTCAGAATATGTTTTAATGATGAAACTTTAAATTATATTAGAGAATATACTAACATTATCATTAGACACCAATTATGTGTCAAAACACCAACCAGAACCGAAATGGACCGTTTCTAATAAAGACATTGTTTTTATCGCAAATTAGCATGTTTTTGACCTTTATTATAGTGTCAAATAGCCCCAGAACCATCTATATTGTTTATTTTTTCACAGAATGACCAAAAGAAGTACCTTTACACAATATAAAAAAATCAAATTAATAGCATTAACCAGAACCGACCTGGACCGGTTCTAATACGACAACTTTGCAAAAATAGAGTCTTAAAATAGAGGTCATTGATTATGGTATAACTAAGCCCCAGAACATGCCTTAATGATAAAACTTTAAAATATATTAGAGAATATACTAACATTATCATTAAACACCAATTTTGTGTCAATACACCAACCAGAACCGAAATGGACCGGTTCTAATAAAGACATTGTTTTTATCGCAAATTAGCATGTTTTTGACACTTATTATGGTGACAAATAGCCCCAGAACCATCTATAATCTTTATTTTATCACAAAATGACCAAAATAGTTACCTCTATACAATATAAAAAATTCAAGTTAATAGCACTAACCAGAACCGACATGGACCGGTTCTAATACGACAACTATGCAAAAATAAAGTACCCAAATAGAGGTCATTGATTATAGTATAACTAAGCCCCAGAACATGTTTTAATGATGAAACTTTAAATTATATTAGAAAATATAGTAACATTATTATTAGACACCATTTTTGTGTCAATACACCAACCAGAACCGAAATGGACCGGTTATAATGCAACCCCTTTTTTTTATCGCAAATTAGCATGTTTTTGACCTTTATTATAGTGGCAAATAGCCCCAGAACCTTTCTTAGTCTTCATTTTTTCAGAGAATAAGCAAAATAGTTTCAACTACACAATATAAAAAATTCAAGTTAATAGCATTAACCAGAACTGACATGTACCGGTTCTAATACAACAACCATGCAAAATCTTAGTTGTCAATTGGAGGTCATTGATTATAGTATAACTCTGCCCCAGAACATGCCCTAATGATAAAACTTTATAAAATATTAGAAAATACATCTACATCATCATTAGAAACCATTCCCAGGTCAAATAACCCACCAGAACCGAACCAAACCTCTTATAATGCAACCCCTTTTTTTTATCGCAAATTAGCATGTTTTTGATACTTTTTATGGTGGGAAATAGTCCCAGAATGTCCCTGAAAGTTTATTTCTTCACAAATAAGTCATTTATACAATTCCCCAGAGATATGACAAAGTCCCCGTGCAAATACATCCACCAGAACCGAAATGGACCATTTCTAATACAGTCATTATGTTAAATCAAGTGCTCCATTTAATGACACTATTTATTGTATAAAATATCTCCAGAACATCCCTGGATGAATATTTTTACACAGAATTATCAACAATACATATACCTACATATTTAAAAGCATTCCCAGTTTAAAACAATAACCAGAACCGACTAAACCTTATTATAATGCATGCACAATTTTATCGCAAATAGCCATGATTTATAATACTATTTATGGTGGTAGAAATCACCAGAATGTCCCTGAAAGTTAATTTTTTCACCAATATGTCAATAATACACCCCTTTATCTATAAAAAAAAAATCCCAACTGAAAATAACCCTTCAGAACCGAAATGGACCGTATTTAATACAGGCACCTACAATTCAATCATCAAATTTTCCTCGTACCAAGAGCATTTCCAGGCTGAATATCCAACCAGAACTGGTTATTTTGATAGAAAAAGATGTAATATAGACCCAATAAATATTCAGGCACTTTTCCCCGTGTAAATACACCCACCAGAACCGTTTTTAAACCCGTTTTTATACACTACCGTAAGCAAGTAGGCTTTGGACGCTGTTGGGAAAAGGGAAAAAGATGCCCTCCTGTGGACACTTTTTGTCATTACATGCCGTAAGGTATCGAACTTTTGGACGTTTTAAGCAACCCCTGGACCTAGCGATTCGGTTCTTTTGGATTCAATCTACTCTAATAAGTGTCCTCTTATTTTAGAAACAAATTTGGAGTCTATAGGACATTCAGGAAAAAAATAAGACTCCTATTTATGGTTGTATTCTCACTACCAATAATAACCCCATTTGACACACTATTTATGCTATAAAATAGCACCAGAATGTCACTGGATGATAATTTTGACACTATTTAGTCATAAATACATCCTGAATTCATTCAGAACACATAAATATTTAAAATAACCCCCCAGAACCAAATTGAACCGATTTTAATGTGGGCAATATGCACTGTTCTGTACACTATTGATGCTATAAAATAGCCCCAGAATGTCACTGGATGATGATTTCTTCACTATTTAGTCATAAATACATACTGAGTTCATTAAAAATACAAAATGATGTCAAATAACCCTCCAGAACCAAAATGGACCTTATTTAATACAGGCACCTACAATTCAATCATCAAATTTTCCTCGTACCAAGAGCAATTCCAGGCTGAATATAAACCTAAAACTGATTCTTTTGATATAAAAAGATGTAATATAAACCTAGGAAATATTCAGGAACTTTACCCCGTGTAAATTGACCCATCAGAACCGTTTTGGACCGGTTTTTTTTTATACATTACCGTACGCAAGTACGCATTGGACGCTGTTGGGAAAAGGGAAAAAAGATGCCCTCCTGTGGACACTTTTTGTCATTACATGCCGTAAGGTATCGAACTTTTGGACGTTTTAAGCCACCCCTGGACTTAGCGATTCGGTTCTTTTGGACTCAATCTATTCTAAATAATGTTTACTTATTTTAGAAACAAATTTGGAGTCTATAGGACATTCAGGAAAAAAATAAGCCTCCTATTTATGGTTGTATTCTCACTACCAATAATAACCCCATTTGACACACTATTTATGCTATAAAATAGGCCCAGAATGTCACTGGATGATAATTTTGACACTATTTAGTCATAAATACATCCTGATTTCATTCAGAATACATAATTATGTAAAATAACTCTCCAGAACCAAATTGGACCGATTTTTTAATAGGCAATATGCACTGTTCTGTACACTATTTATGGTATGAAATAGGCCCAGAATATAACTGGATGAATATTTTTGACACTATTTAGTTACAAATACATACACTTAGTGATTTGACAACATTATTAGTTAAAATGACCATACAGAACTTATATTACCCAGTTTTAATACAACCAGCATGTCAAATAAAGTAGTCATATGGAGGTCATTCATTATGGTATAACAAAAGCCCAGAACATAACTGGATGATTATTTTTATATAGAATAGTCAAATATACATCCTTATCATCATTGAACACCATTTATAACTAAATACACCCACCAGAACAAAGTGGGCCTAGTTCAAATACAGGCACTATTTTTTAACACAAATTTGCATGTTTTTGACACTTATTAATGTGGCAAATAGCCCCAGAACCAGCCAGGATGATTATTTTTACAAAGAATAATGTTAATACATACACCAACATAATTGACACAAATTCTTTGTTAATAACATCATTCAGAACCTACATGGACCAGTTGTAATACAAGAAAAAGCCAAAATATAGTGCTCAAATAGAGGTCATTCATTATGGTATAACAAAGCTTCAGAACATGCCTGGAAGATAAAACTTTAAATTATATTAGAAAATACATTCCCATCATCATTGCAAACAAGTTTTGTGTAAATACACCAACCAGAACCGAAATGGACCGGTTATAATAAAGACATTGTTTTTATCGCAAATTAGCATGTTTTGGACACATTCTATAGTGGCAAATATCATCAGAACAACATTGGATCTTGATTTTTGCACAGAATGATAAAGACACATTTATCTACATGTAGTAAAAACCCCTGGTTAACAGCACCAACCAGAACCGAGTGGGCTTGGTTCTAATACCAAAAAACTTGCAAAATAAAATGCAAAAATTGAGGTCATTGATTATGGTATAACAAAGCCTCAGAACATGCCTGAATAACAAAACTTTGAATTATATTAGAAAATACATTGTTATCATCATTGGACACAAGTTTCATGCAAATACCCCCACCAGAACCGAAATGGACCGGTTATAATGCAACCATAATTTTTTTCGCAAATTAGCATGTTTTGGACACTTAATATGATGTCAAATAGCCCTAAAACAATCCTGGATCTTGATTTTTACACAGAATGATCAAAACACATGTATCTACATGTAGTAAAAACCCCTGGATAACAGCACTAACCAGAACCGAGTGGGCTCGGTTCTAATACAAAAAAATTTGCAAAATGAAATGCAAAAATTGAGGTCATTGATTATGGTATAACTAAGCTCCAAAACATCACAGGATGATAAATTTCACACATATTATTCAAAAAGACATTACCATTTAATTTAACACAAGTTTCAGGAAAATAAACCCACCAAAACCGAATTGGACCGGTTATAATGCAACCCTTATTTTTATCGCAAATTAGCATGTTTTGAACACATTTTATGTTGGCAAATAGCCCCAAAAGCATCCTGGATCATAATTTTTTTCACAGAATACGCAAAATAGATTAGTCTACACAATATCAAAAATTCTGGTTAATTAGATTAACCAAAACCGAGTGGGCTCGGTTTTAATACAACATCCATGCAAAAACACATTACCCAAATGGAGGTCATTGATTATGGTATAATTAAGGTCCAGAACATGTTAAGATGATAATTTTGAAACCATTTAGTCAATAAGACATTCTTATCATCATTTGGACATCATTTCCAGGTCAAACTATCAACCAGAACCAACTGGGCCTTGTTTAATTAAAGGCAACATTTTATCGCAAATAAGCATGTTTTTGACACTATTTATATTAAAAATTAGTCCCAGAACATCCCTGGATGATTATTTTTACACAAATCAGTCATTATTACATCCACACAGAGATAAAATAAAATCCCAAATCAAAATAACACTCCAGAACCAAAAATGGACCGTTTTTAATACAGGCACTATACTATATCAAGTGCCCATGTTTATGACACTTTTTATGATATAAATTAGTCCCAGAACATTACTGGATCTTTATTTTTACACAGAATAAGCTAAACACATCCCTTTACACATTTAAAACAATTCCTGGTTAATAGAACCAACCAGAACCGACTGAACCTTATTATAATGCATGCACAATTTTATCGCAAATAGCCATGATTTATGATACTATTTATGGTGGTAAAAATCACCAGAATGTCCCTGGAAGTTTAATTTTTCACCAATCTGTCAACAAAACATCTACCTAAATATAGAAAAAAATCCTAAATCAAAATAACCACCCAAAACCGAAATGGACCGGTTTTAATACAGGCAACTACAATTCAGTCATCAAATTTTCCTCGTACCAAAGGTATTTCCTGGCTGAATATCTAAACAGAACTTGTTATTTTGATATAAAAAGATGTAATATAGACCTAGGAAATATTCAGGCACTTTTCCCCGTGTAAATTGACCCATCAGAACCGTTTTGGACCCGTTTTTATACACTACCGTAAGTTTTGGACGATTGACGCTGTTTGGAAAAGGGAAAAAGATGCCCTCCTGTGGACACTTTTTGTCATTACACGCCGTAAGGTATCGAACTTTTGGACGTTTTAAGCAGCCCCTGGACCTAGCGATTCGGTTTTTTTGGACTCAATCTATTCTAATTAATGTCCTCTTATTTTAGAAATAAATTTGGAGTCTATAGGACATTCAGGGGAAAAGTAAGACTACTATTTATGGTTGTATTTATCACTACTAATAATAACACCATTTGACACACTATTTATTGTATAAAATAGGCCCAGAATGTCACTGGATGATAATTTTTACACTATTTAGTCATAAATATGTCTCCCATGATATTAGACTACATTAATGTGTAAAACTAAATACCAGAACCAAAATGGACTTATTTTAACACTGTCAATGTGTTTATTGAATTGAGGCATGTTTTGAACACTATTTATAGGATAAAATAGCCCCAGAATCATCATGCATCTTTATTTTTTCACAAGTTAGTCATAAATACATGCACAAATGAATAAGACCACATAAATAGGTAAAATACTCATCCAGAACTAAATTGGACTGATTTTATTGTAGGCAATATACATGTTTTGTACACTATTTATGGTATAAAATAGCCCCAGAATATCCCTGGATGATTATTTTTACACAAATTAGTAAGAAATACATCCACCAAGTAAATTTAACACATTCCCACTTGAAATGATCCTCAAAAACCAAATTGGACCCATTTTATTACAGGTTATATGCATGTTTTGTACAATTTTTATGGTATCAAAAGCTTTTCCGAGCTAAATATTAACTTTTAACCGGTTATTTTGATATAAAAAGATGTAATATAGACTCAGCAAATATTCAGGCACTTTTCCCCGTGTAAATTGACCCACCAGAACCGTTTCCAACCCGTTTTTATACACTACAGTACGCATTGGACGCTGTTGGGAAAAGGGAAAAAGATGCCCTCCTGTGGACACTTTTTGTCATTACACGCCGTAAGGTATCGAACTTTTGGACGTTTTATGCAACCCCTGGACCTAGCGATTTGGTTTTTTTGCACTCAATCTATTCTAATTAATGTCCTCTTATTTTAAAAACAAATTTGGAGTCTATAGGACATTCAGGAAAAAAATAAGCCTCCTATTTATGGTTGTATTCATCACTACTAATAATAACACCATTTGACACACTATTTCTTGTATAAAATAGGCCCAGAATGTCACTGGATGATAATTTTTACACTATTTAGTCATAAATACGTCTCCCATGATATTAGATTACATTCATGTGTAAAAATAACAACCAGAACCAAAATGGACTTATTTTAACACTGTCAATGTGTTTATTGCATTGAGGCATGTTTTGAACACTATTTATAGGATAAAACAGCCCCAGAATCATCCTGGATCTTTATTTTTTACAAGTTAGTCATAAATACATGCACAAATGAATAATACCACATAAATAGTTAAAATATTCATCCAGAACCAAATTGGACTGATTTTAATGTAGGCAATATACATGTTTTGTACACTATTTAATGTATGAAATAGCCCCAGAATGTCCCTGGATGAATATTTTTTGACACTATTTAGTTAGAAATACATACACGTAGTGATTTGACAACATTCTTAGTTAAAATGACTATCCAGAACTTATATGACCGACTTCTAATACAACCAGCATGTCAAATAAAGTAGTCATATAGAGGTCATACTTTATGGTATAACAAGGCTTCAGAATATGCCTGGATGATAATTTTTATACAGAATAGTTAAAAATACATCCTTATCATCATTGAACACCATTTATAACTAAATAAACCCACCAGAACCAAATGGGCCTAGTTCAAATAAAGGGCACTATTTTTAACACAAATAGACATGTTTTTGACACTTTTTATGGTGGCAAATTGTCCCAGAACATGCCAGGATGATTATTTTTACACAGAATAATGTAAATACATACACACACATAATAGACAATAATTCTGGTTTATAACATCATTCAGAACCGATATGGACCAGTTCTAATACATGAAAATGTGCAAGATATAGTGCTGAAATAGAGGTCATTCATTATAGTATAACAAAGTTTCAGAACATGTCTGGATGATAATTTTTATACAGAATAGTCAATCATACATTCCCATCATCATTAGAAACAAGTTTTGAGTAAATACACCAACCAGAACCGAAATGGACCCGTTCTAATACAAGCACTATTTTTATCGCAAATATACAATTTTTGACACTATTTGTGATGGCAAATAGCCCCAGAATGTCCCTGGAAGTTTATTTTTTCACAGAATGATCATAATACATCTACCTATAAGTGGGTAAAATTTCTGGTTTATAGCAATTTCCAGAACCGACATGGACCGGTTCTAATACAACAAACATGCAAAAATAAAGTACACAATTAGAGGTCATTGATTTGGACATTACAAAGGCCCTGAACATCCCTGGATGATGAATTTTATATAGAATTGTCAATAATAGATCCATTTCATCATTGGACACAAATCCTGAGTAAATACACCTACCAGAACCGAAATGGACCGGTTATAATACAGGCAATGATTTTATCGCAAATTAGCATGTTTTGGACACATTTTCTAACATAAAATTGCCCCAGAACCATCTTGGATCTTCATTTTTACAAAGAATGATAAAAACACTTTCATCTACATTGGGTAAAAACGCCTGGTTAACAGCACCAACCAGAACCGAGTAAGCTCGGTTCTAATACAAAAAAATTGCAAAATAAAGTAAAAAAATAGACGTCATTTAATATGATATTACAAAGCCCCAGAACATATCTGAATGACAAAATTTTAAATAACATTAGAAAACACATTCACATTATCATTGGAAACCGATCCTGGGTCAATACACTAACCAGAACCGAAATGGACCGGTTCTAATACAGGCATTGATTTTATCGCAAATTTGCATGTTTTGAACATAATTTATAGTGGCAAATTGCCCCAGGACCATCTTGGATGTTAATTTTTTCACAGAATGTTGCTTATACATGAACTCACATTATCTAAAAAATTCTCGTTAATAGCATCAACCAGAACCGAGAAATCTCGGTTCTAGTACAAAAAACTTGCAAAATAAAATGCGAAAAATGAGTTCATTGATTATGGTATAACAAAGCTCCAGAACATTACTGGGTGATAATTTTTACACATATTAGTCAAAAAGACATCAATGTCATTAATAGATACAAGTTCCAGGCAAATACACACACCAGAACCGAAATGGACCGGTTATAATGACACCCTTATTTTTATCGCAAATTAGCATGTTTTTGACATTTATTATAGTATAAAATAGCCCCAAAACCATACTGGATATTGATTTTTTCACAGAATGTTGCTAATACATTTACTCACATATTCTAAAAAAATCTGGTTAATAGCACCAACCAGAACCGAGTAAGCTTGGTTCTAATACAAAAAACTTGCAAAATAAATTGCAAAAACTGAGTTCCTTGATTATGGTATAACAAAGCTTTACAACATCATTAAGTGATAATTTTTACACATCTCAGTCATAAAGACATCCATGTCATCAAAAGACACAAGTTTTAGGCAAATACACTCACCAGAACCGAAATGGACCGGTTCTAATACAGGCATTGATTTTATCGCAAATTTGGATGTTTTGGACACTTATTATGATGCCAAATAGCCCCAAAACAATATTGGATCTTGATTTTTACACAGAATTATAAGAACACATTTATCTACATGCAGTAAAAACCCCTGGTTAACAGCACCAACCAGAACCGAGTTGGCTCGGTTCTAATACCAAAAAATTGCAAAATAAATTGTGAAAACTGAGTTCATTGATTATGGTATAACACAGCTTTAAAACATCACTGAGTGATAATTTTTACACATCTTAGTCGAAAAGACATCCATGTCATCAAAAGACACAAGTTTTAGGCAAATACACTCACCAGAACCGAAATGGACCGGTTCTAATACAGGCATTGATTTTATCGCAAATTTGGATGTTTTGGACACTTATTATGATGCCAAATAGCCCCAAAACAATATTGGATCTTGATTTTTACACAGAATTATAAGAACACATTTATCTACATGCAGTAAAAACCCCTGGTTAACAGCACCAACCAGAACCGAGTTGGCTCGGTTCTAATACCAAAAAATTGCAAAATAAATTGTGAAAACTGAGTTCATTGATTATGGTATAACACAGCTTTAAAACATCACTGAGTGATAATTTTTACACATCTTAGTCGAAAAGACATCCATGTCATCAAAAGACACAAGTTTTAGGCAAATACACTCACCAGAACCGAAATGGACCGGTTCTAATACAGGCATTGATTTTATCGCAAATTTGGATGTTTTGGACACTTATTATGATGCCAAATAGCCCCAAAACAATATTGGATCTTGATTTTTACACAGAATTATAAGAACACATTTATCTACATGCAGTAAAAACCCCTGGTTAACAGCACCAACCAGAACCGAGTGGGCTTGGTTCTAATACCAAAAAACTTGCAAAATAAAATGCAAAAATTGAGGTCATTGATTATGGTATAACAAAGCCTCAGAACATGCCTGAATAACAAAACTTTGAATTATATTAGAAAATACATTGTTATCATCATTGGACACAAGTTTCATGCAAATACCCCCACCAGAACCGAAATGGACCGGTTATAATGCAACCATAATTTTTTTCGCAAATTAGCATGTTTTGGACACTTAATATGATGTCAAATAGCCCTAAAACAATCCTGGATCTTGATTTTTACACAGAATGATCAAAACACATGTATCTACATGTAGTAAAAACCCCTGGATAACAGCACTAACCAGAACCGAGTGGGCTCGGTTCTAATACAAAAAAATTTGCAAAATGAAATGCAAAAATTGAGGTCATTGATTATGGTATAACTAAGCTCCAAAACATCACAGGATGATAAATTTCACACATATTATTCAAAAAGACATTACCATTTAATTTAACACAAGTTTCAGGAAAATAAACCCACCAAAACCGAATTGGACCGGTTATAATGCAACCCTTATTTTTATCGCAAATTAGCATGTTTTGAACACATTTTATGTTGGCAAATAGCCCCAAAAGCATCCTGGATCATAATTTTTTTCACAGAATACGCAAAATAGATTAGTCTACACAATATCAAAAATTCTGGTTAATTAGATTAACCAAAACCGAGTGGGCTCGGTTTTAATACAACATCCATGCAAAAACACATTACCCAAATGGAGGTCATTGATTATGGTATAATTAAGGTCCAGAACATGTTAAGATGATAATTTTGAAACCATTTAGTCAATAAGACATTCTTATCATCATTTGGACATCATTTCCAGGTCAAACTATCAACCAGAACCAACTGGGCCTTGTTTAATTAAAGGCAACATTTTATCGCAAATAAGCATGTTTTTGACACTATTTATATTAAAAATTAGTCCCAGAACATCCCTGGATGATTATTTTTACACAAATCAGTCATTATTACATCCACACAGAGATAAAATAAAATCCCAAATCAAAATAACACTCCAGAACCAAAAATGGACCGTTTTTAATACAGGCACTATACTATATCAAGTGCCCATGTTTATGACACTTTTTATGATATAAATTAGTCCCAGAACATTACTGGATCTTTATTTTTACACAGAATAAGCTAAACACATCCCTTTACACATTTAAAACAATTCCTGGTTAATAGAACCAACCAGAACCGACTGAACCTTATTATAATGCATGCACAATTTTATCGCAAATAGCCATGATTTATGATACTATTTATGGTGGTAAAAATCACCAGAATGTCCCTGGAAGTTTAATTTTTCACCAATCTGTCAACAAAACATCTACCTAAATATAGAAAAAAATCCTAAATCAAAATAACCACCCAAAACCGAAATGGACCGGTTTTAATACAGGCAACTACAATTCAGTCATCAAATTTTCCTCGTACCAAAGGTATTTCCTGGCTGAATATCTAAACAGAACTTGTTATTTTGATATAAAAAGATGTAATATAGACCTAGGAAATATTCAGGCACTTTTCCCCGTGTAAATTGACCCATCAGAACCGTTTTGGACCCGTTTTTATACACTACCGTAAGTTTTGGACGATTGACGCTGTTTGGAAAAGGGAAAAAGATGCCCTCCTGTGGACACTTTTTGTCATTACACGCCGTAAGGTATCGAACTTTTGGACGTTTTAAGCAGCCCCTGGACCTAGCGATTCGGTTTTTTTGGACTCAATCTATTCTAATTAATGTCCTCTTATTTTAGAAATAAATTTGGAGTCTATAGGACATTCAGGGGAAAAGTAAGACTACTATTTATGGTTGTATTTATCACTACTAATAATAACACCATTTGACACACTATTTATTGTATAAAATAGGCCCAGAATGTCACTGGATGATAATTTTTACACTATTTAGTCATAAATATGTCTCCCATGATATTAGACTACATTAATGTGTAAAACTAAATACCAGAACCAAAATGGACTTATTTTAACACTGTCAATGTGTTTATTGAATTGAGGCATGTTTTGAACACTATTTATAGGATAAAATAGCCCCAGAATCATCATGCATCTTTATTTTTTCACAAGTTAGTCATAAATACATGCACAAATGAATAAGACCACATAAATAGGTAAAATACTCATCCAGAACTAAATTGGACTGATTTTATTGTAGGCAATATACATGTTTTGTACACTATTTATGGTATAAAATAGCCCCAGAATATCCCTGGATGATTATTTTTACACAAATTAGTAAGAAATACATCCACCAAGTAAATTTAACACATTCCCACTTGAAATGATCCTCAAAAACCAAATTGGACCCATTTTATTACAGGTTATATGCATGTTTTGTACAATTTTTATGGTATCAAAAGCTTTTCCGAGCTAAATATTAACTTTTAACCGGTTATTTTGATATAAAAAGATGTAATATAGACTCAGCAAATATTCAGGCACTTTTCCCCGTGTAAATTGACCCACCAGAACCGTTTCCAACCCGTTTTTATACACTACAGTACGCATTGGACGCTGTTGGGAAAAGGGAAAAAGATGCCCTCCTGTGGACACTTTTTGTCATTACACGCCGTAAGGTATCGAACTTTTGGACGTTTTATGCAACCCCTGGACCTAGCGATTTGGTTTTTTTGCACTCAATCTATTCTAATTAATGTCCTCTTATTTTAAAAACAAATTTGGAGTCTATAGGACATTCAGGAAAAAAATAAGCCTCCTATTTATGGTTGTATTCATCACTACTAATAATAACACCATTTGACACACTATTTCTTGTATAAAATAGGCCCAGAATGTCACTGGATGATAATTTTTACACTATTTAGTCATAAATACGTCTCCCATGATATTAGATTACATTCATGTGTAAAAATAACAACCAGAACCAAAATGGACTTATTTTAACACTGTCAATGTGTTTATTGCATTGAGGCATGTTTTGAACACTATTTATAGGATAAAACAGCCCCAGAATCATCCTGGATCTTTATTTTTTACAAGTTAGTCATAAATACATGCACAAATGAATAATACCACATAAATAGTTAAAATATTCATCCAGAACCAAATTGGACTGATTTTAATGTAGGCAATATACATGTTTTGTACACTATTTAATGTATGAAATAGCCCCAGAATGTCCCTGGATGAATATTTTTTGACACTATTTAGTTAGAAATACATACACGTAGTGATTTGACAACATTCTTAGTTAAAATGACTATCCAGAACTTATATGACCGACTTCTAATACAACCAGCATGTCAAATAAAGTAGTCATATAGAGGTCATACTTTATGGTATAACAAGGCTTCAGAATATGCCTGGATGATAATTTTTATACAGAATAGTTAAAAATACATCCTTATCATCATTGAACACCATTTATAACTAAATAAACCCACCAGAACCAAATGGGCCTAGTTCAAATAAAGGGCACTATTTTTAACACAAATAGACATGTTTTTGACACTTTTTATGGTGGCAAATTGTCCCAGAACATGCCAGGATGATTATTTTTACACAGAATAATGTAAATACATACACACACATAATAGACAATAATTCTGGTTTATAACATCATTCAGAACCGATATGGACCAGTTCTAATACATGAAAATGTGCAAGATATAGTGCTGAAATAGAGGTCATTCATTATAGTATAACAAAGTTTCAGAACATGTCTGGATGATAATTTTTATACAGAATAGTCAATCATACATTCCCATCATCATTAGAAACAAGTTTTGAGTAAATACACCAACCAGAACCGAAATGGACCCGTTCTAATACAAGCACTATTTTTATCGCAAATATACAATTTTTGACACTATTTGTGATGGCAAATAGCCCCAGAATGTCCCTGGAAGTTTATTTTTTCACAGAATGATCATAATACATCTACCTATAAGTGGGTAAAATTTCTGGTTTATAGCAATTTCCAGAACCGACATGGACCGGTTCTAATACAACAAACATGCAAAAATAAAGTACACAATTAGAGGTCATTGATTTGGACATTACAAAGGCCCTGAACATCCCTGGATGATGAATTTTATATAGAATTGTCAATAATAGATCCATTTCATCATTGGACACAAATCCTGAGTAAATACACCTACCAGAACCGAAATGGACCGGTTATAATACAGGCAATGATTTTATCGCAAATTAGCATGTTTTGGACACATTTTCTAACATAAAATTGCCCCAGAACCATCTTGGATCTTCATTTTTACAAAGAATGATAAAAACACTTTCATCTACATTGGGTAAAAACGCCTGGTTAACAGCACCAACCAGAACCGAGTAAGCTCGGTTCTAATACAAAAAAATTGCAAAATAAAGTAAAAAAATAGACGTCATTTAATATGATATTACAAAGCCCCAGAACATATCTGAATGACAAAATTTTAAATAACATTAGAAAACACATTCACATTATCATTGGAAACCGATCCTGGGTCAATACACTAACCAGAACCGAAATGGACCGGTTCTAATACAGGCATTGATTTTATCGCAAATTTGCATGTTTTGAACATAATTTATAGTGGCAAATTGCCCCAGGACCATCTTGGATGTTAATTTTTTCACAGAATGTTGCTTATACATGAACTCACATTATCTAAAAAATTCTCGTTAATAGCATCAACCAGAACCGAGAAATCTCGGTTCTAGTACAAAAAACTTGCAAAATAAAATGCGAAAAATGAGTTCATTGATTATGGTATAACAAAGCTCCAGAACATTACTGGGTGATAATTTTTACACATATTAGTCAAAAAGACATCAATGTCATTAATAGATACAAGTTCCAGGCAAATACACACACCAGAACCGAAATGGACCGGTTATAATGACACCCTTATTTTTATCGCAAATTAGCATGTTTTTGACATTTATTATAGTATAAAATAGCCCCAAAACCATACTGGATATTGATTTTTTCACAGAATGTTGCTAATACATTTACTCACATATTCTAAAAAAATCTGGTTAATAGCACCAACCAGAACCGAGTAAGCTTGGTTCTAATACAAAAAACTTGCAAAATAAATTGCAAAAACTGAGTTCCTTGATTATGGTATAACAAAGCTTTACAACATCATTAAGTGATAATTTTTACACATCTCAGTCATAAAGACATCCATGTCATCAAAAGACACAAGTTTTAGGCAAATACACTCACCAGAACCGAAATGGACCGGTTCTAATACAGGCATTGATTTTATCGCAAATTTGGATGTTTTGGACACTTATTATGATGCCAAATAGCCCCAAAACAATATTGGATCTTGATTTTTACACAGAATTATAAGAACACATTTATCTACATGCAGTAAAAACCCCTGGTTAACAGCACCAACCAGAACCGAGTTGGCTCGGTTCTAATACCAAAAAATTGCAAAATAAATTGTGAAAACTGAGTTCATTGATTATGGTATAACACAGCTTTAAAACATCACTGAGTGATAATTTTTACACATCTTAGTCGAAAAGACATCCATGTCATCAAAAGACACAAGTTTTAGGCAAATACACTCACCAGAACCGAAATGGACCGGTTCTAATACAGGCATTGATTTTATCGCAAATTTGGATGTTTTGGACACTTATTATGATGCCAAATAGCCCCAAAACAATATTGGATCTTGATTTTTACACAGAATTATAAGAACACATTTATCTACATGCAGTAAAAACCCCTGGTTAACAGCACCAACCAGAACCGAGTTGGCTCGGTTCTAATACCAAAAAATTGCAAAATAAATTGTGAAAACTGAGTTCATTGATTATGGTATAACACAGCTTTAAAACATCACTGAGTGATAATTTTTACACATCTTAGTCGAAAAGACATCCATGTCATCAAAAGACACAAGTTTTAGGCAAATACACTCACCAGAACCGAAATGGACCGGTTCTAATACAGGCATTGATTTTATCGCAAATTTGGATGTTTTGGACACTTATTATGATGCCAAATAGCCCCAAAACAATATTGGATCTTGATTTTTACACAGAATTATAAGAACACATTTATCTACATGCAGTAAAAACCCCTGGTTAACAGCACCAACCAGAACCGAGTTGGCTCGGTTCTAATACCAAAAAATTGCAAAATAAATTGTGAAAACTGAGTTCATTGATTATGGTATAACACAGCTTTAAAACATCACTGAGTGATAATTTTTACACATCTTAGTCGAAAAGACATCCATGTCATCAAAAGACACAAGTTTTAGGCAAATACACTCACCAGAACCGAAATGGACCGGTTCTAATACAGGCATTGATTTTATCGCAAATTTGGATGTTTTGGACACTTATTATGATGCCAAATAGCCCCAAAACAATATTGGATCTTGATTTTTACACAGAATTATAAGAACACATTTATCTACATGCAGTAAAAACCCCTGGTTAACAGCACCAACCAGAACCGAGTTGGCTCGGTTCTAATACCAAAAAATTGCAAAATAAATTGTGAAAACTGAGTTCATTGATTATGGTATAACACAGCTTTAAAACATCACTGAGTGATAATTTTTACACATCTTAGTCGAAAAGACATCCATGTCATCAAAAGACACAAGTTTTAGGCAAATACACCCACCAGAACCGAAATGGACCGGTTATAATGCAACCCTTATTTTTATCGCAAATTAGCATGTTTTTGACATTTATTATAGTGCCAAATAGCATCAGAACCATCCTGGATGTTGATTTTTTCACAGAATGATAAAAACACATTCATATACATGATGTAAAAACCCCTGGTTAACAGCACCAACCAGAACCGAGTGGGCTCAGTTCTAATACAAAAAACGTGCAAAATAAAGTTAAGAATTAGACATCTTTGAATATGATATTACAAAGCTTCAAAACATCCCTGGATGATAAATTTTATACAGAATTGTCAAAAACACGTTACCATTATAAATGAAAAAAGATTTTGGCCAAATACACCCACCAGAACCGAAATGGACCGGTTATAACACAACCCATAATTTTATCGCAAATTAGCATGTTTTGGACATTTATTATGGTGCCAAATAGCCCCAGAACCATCCTGGATGTTGATTTTTTCACAGAATGATTACAATACATCCAGCAACAACATATAAAAAGTTCTGATTAATAACACAAACCAGAACCGAGAAGGCTCGGTTCTAATACAAAAAAATGTGCAGAAAAAAGTAATAAATTAGAGGTCATTGATTATGATATTACAAAGCTCCAGAACATGTTTGGATGATAATTTTTAAACAGAATTGTCAAAAATACATCATTTTCATGAATGGACAAAGACTTTGGGCATATACACCCACCAGAACCGAAATGGACCGGTTATAATGACACCCGTATTTTTATCGCAAATTAGTATGTTTTGGACATTTATTATAGTGTCAAATAGCATCAGAACCATCCTGGATGTTCATTTTTTCATAGAATAAGCAAAATACATTGCCAAATACAAGGAAAAAAAATTCCAGTTAAAAAAACACTCCAGAACCGAAATGGACCGGTTATAATGCAACCACCATGCAAAAACACAGTACCCAAATGGAGGTCATTGATTATAGAATATTAAAACTCCAGAACATCACTGGATGATAAATTTTACACCATTTAATCAAAAACACATTCCTTTATTCAATGGACACCATCAACATGTCAAACCATCAACCAGAACCAACTGGACCTGGTTCAAATACATGCAACATTTTATCGCAAATAAGCATGTTTTTGTACACTATTTATGGTAAAAAATAGTCCCAGAACGTCCCTAAAAGTTTATTTCTTAACAAATCATTCATTAATACATCCACCCAGAGATAAGAAAAAGTCCTGAATCTAAATAACCTTCCAGAACCAAAATGGACCGTTTTTAATACAAGGCAATATGCTATATCAAGTGCCAGTGTTTATGACACTATTTATGGTATAAAATAGTCCAAGAACATTATTAAATCTTTATTTTTACACAGCACAAGTATAATACATCCCTTTACACATTTGACACAATTCCCAGTTAAAAACAACAACTAGAACCGACTGGACCTTATTATAATGCATGCATCATTTTAGCGAAAATAGGCATGATTTAGGCTACTATTTATAGTGATAAATAATCAACAGAATGTCCCTGGAAGTTAATTTCTTCACCAATTTGTCAATAATACACCCTTTTATATTTAGAAAAAAATCCCAACTGAAAATAACCCTCCAGAACCGAAATGGACTGTATTTAATACAGGCAACTACAATTCAGTCATCCATTTTTACTCGTACCAAAAGCATTTCCCGGCTGGATATACATTCAAAAATGATTATTTTGATAAAAAAAGAAGATATATAGTCCCAGCAAATATTTAGGCACTTTACCCCGTCTTAATTGACCCAAGAGAACCGTTTTTAACCCGTTTTTTTTATACAGTACCGTAAGAAATGGACGAGAGACGCTGTTTTGGAAAAGGGAGAAAAGATGCCCTCCTGTGGACACTTTTTGTCATTACAAGTTTGGAAAAGGGAGAAAAGATGCCCTCCTGTGGACACTTTTTGTCATTACAATTGTTAAAATAAACCCTTTTTATGGCTAAAATACGTTCCCTGGGCTCATTTAAAGTGTTTAAAAATACAGAATAGATTAAATTAAACTCGAGTCATTATATTTCATCATTTAATTACATTTTAGTCATTAATTTAATCCATTTTAATGGTTTTAAGGGCTTTCTATTATTAAATATGCTTGTTTTAGACAGTAGTTATGGTCAGATATAGCCCCAGAACAAGCCAGGATGATATTTTTTTACACAAAATGATAGAAAATACATCCAACCAGAGATATGACCACATACATAGGTAAAATAACCTTCCAGAAACGAACCAGATCTATTATAATACAATCACTATTATAATTGGAAATATTACTGTCTACTGTACCAACCCCTAACAAAAAACATAACCCCTAACAATAACCCAAACCCTAACAGTAAACCCTAACAATAACAATAACCCCTAACAATAACCAAAACCCCTAACAATAACCCCAAACCCTAACAGTAACCCCTAACAGTAACCAAAACCCCTAACAATAACCAAAACCCCTTACAGTAACCCCTAACATTAACCAAAACCCCTAACAATAACCATAACCCCTAACAATAACAGTAACCCCTAACAATAACCAAAACCCCTAACAGTAACCCCTAACAGTAACCATAACCCCCTAACAGTAACCACAACCCCTAACAGTAACCCCTAACAATAACCATAACCCCTAACAATAACACTAACCCTAACAATAACCAAAACCCCTAACAGTAACCCCTAACAATAACTAAAACCCTAACAATAACCAAAACCCCTAACAATAACCCCAAACCCCAACAGTAACCCCTAACAATAACCAAAACCCCTAACAATAACCCCTAACAATAACCATAACCCCTAACAGTAACCCCTAACAATAACAGTAACCCCTAACAATAACAATAACCCCTAACAATAACAGTAACCCCTAACAATAACCCAAACCCCTAACAGTAACCCCTAACAATAACCAAAACCCTAACAATAACCAAAACCCCTAACAGTAACCCCTAACAATAACCACAACCCCTAACAGTAACCCCTAACAATAACCAAAACCCTAACAATAACACTAACCCTAACAATAACCAAAACCCCTAACAGTAACCCCTAACAATAACCACAACCCCTAACAGTAACCCCTAACAATAACCACAACCCCTAACAGTAACCCCTAACAATAACCAAAACCCTAACAATAACACTAACCCTAACAATAACCAAAACCCCTAACAGTAACCCCTAACAATAACCAAAACCCCTAACAGTAACCCCTAACAATAACCACAACCCCTAACAGTAACCCCTAACAATAACCAAAACCCTAACAATAACACTAACCCCTAACAGTAACCCCTAACAATAACCACAACCCCTAACAGTAACCCCTAACAATAACCAAAACCCTAACAATAACACTAACCCTAACAATAACCAAAACCCCTAACAGTAACCCCTAACAATAACCAAAACCCCTAACAGTAACCCCTAACAATAACCACAACCCCTAACAGTAACCCCTAACAATAACCAAAACCCCTAACACTAACCCCTAACAATAACCAAAACCCCTAAGAATAACCCAAACCCTAACAGTAACCCCAAACCCTAACAGTAACCCCTAACATTAACCCAAACCCTAACAGCAACCCCTAACAATAACCAAAACCCCTAACAGTAACCCCAACCCCTAACAATAACCCCAAACCCTAACAGTAACCCCAAACAATAACCATAACCCCTAATATTAACCCAAACCCTAACAGCAACCCCTAACAATAACCAAAACCCCTAACAATAACCCCTAACCATAACCCCAACCCCTGACCTTTGACCTCCTTAGGTCAAAGGTCAAAGGTCAAAGGTCAAAGGTTAGGGGTAGGGTTTTGGTTAGGGTTATGGTTAGGGTTGTGGTTGTGGTTATGGTTATGGTTATGGTTGTGGTTTAGGTTTGGGTTTTGGTTTGGGTTATGGTTATGGTTATGGTTATGGTTATGGTTAAGGTCAAAGGTCAAAGGTCAAAGGTCAAAGGTCAAAGGTCAAAGGTCAAAGGTCAAAGGTCAAAGGTTAGGGGTAGGGTTAGGGTTTGGGTTAGGGTTAGGGTTAGGGGTATGGTTGGGGTTATGGTTAGGGTTATGGTTGGGGTTACGGTTAGGGGTATGTTTGGGGTTAGGGTTGGGGGTATGTTTGGGGTTAGGGTTGGGGTTAGGGTTGGGGTTGGGGTTAGGGTTGGGGTTAGGGTTAGGGGTATGTTTGGGGTTAGGGTTGGGGTTGGGGTTAGGGTTGGGGTTGGGGTTAGGGTTGGGGTTAGGGTTAGGGGTATGTTTGGGGTTAGGGTTGGGGTTAGGGGTATGTTTGGGGTTAGGGTTGGGGTTGGGGTTAGGGTTGGGGTTAGGGGTATGTTTGGGGTTAGGGTTGGGGTTAGGGTTAGGGTTGGGGTTAGGGTTAGGGGTATGTTTGGGGTTAGGGTTGGGGTTAGGGGTATGTTTGCGGTTAGGGTTGGGGTTGGGGTTAGGGTTGGGGTTAGGGGTATGTTTGGGGTTAGGGTTGGGGTTAGGGTTAGGGTTGGGGTTAGGGTTAGGGGTATGTTTGGGGTTAGGGTTAGGGGTATGTTTGGGGTTAGGGTTGGGGTTAGGGGTATGTTTGGGGTTAGGGTTGGGGTTGGGGTTAGGGTTGGGGTTAGGGGTATGTTTGGGGTTAGGGTTGGGGTTGGGGTTAGGGGTATGTTTGGGGTTAGGGGTATGTTTGGGGTTGGGGTTAGGGTTAGGGGTATGTTTGGGGTTAGGGTTGGGGTTAGGGTTAGGGTTGGGGTTAGGGGTATGTTTGGGGTTAGGGTTGGGGTTAGGGTTTGGGTTAGGGTTAGGGGTATGGTTGGGGTTAGGGTTGGGGTTAGGGGTATGTTTGGGGTTAGGGTTGGGGGTATGTATGGGGTTGGGGTTATGGTTAGGGTTATGTTTGGGGTTAGGGGTATGTTTGGGGTTAGGGGTATGTTTGGGGTTAGGGTTGGGGGTATGTTTGGGGTTGGGGTTATGGTTAGGGTTATGTTTGGGGTTAGGGTTGGGGTTGGGGTTAGGGTTAGGGGTATTTTTGGGGTTGGGGTTATGGTTAGGGTTATGTTTGGGGTTAGGGTTGGGGTTGGGGTTAGGGGTATGTTTGGGGTTAGGGGTATGTTTGGGGTTAGGGGTATGTTTGGGGTTAGGGTTGGGGGTATTTTTGGGGTTGGGGTTATGGTTAGGGTTATGTTTGGGGTTAGGGTTGGGGTTGGGGTTAGGGTTAGGGGTATGTTTGGGGTTAGGGGTATGTTTGGGGTTGGGGTTATGGTTAGGGGTTAGGGTTTTTGTTAGGGGTTAGGGTTTATGTGAGGGGTTAGTGTTATTGTTAGGGGTTAGGGTTTATGTTAGGGTTTTTGTTAGGGGTTAGGGTTTATGTTAGGGTTTTTGTTAGGGGTTAGGGTTTATGTAAGGGGTTAGGGTTTATGTTAGGGTTTTTGTTAGGGGTTAGGGTTTATGTGAGGGGTTAGGGTTTTTGTTGGGGGTTAGTGTTATTGTTAGGGTTTATGTGAGGGGTTAGGGTTTATGTGAGGGGTTAGTGTTATTGTTAGGGTTTATGCGAGGGGTTAGTGTTATTGTTAGGGTTTATGTGAGGGGTTAGGGTTTATGTGAGGGGTTAGTGTTATTGTTAGGGTTTATGCGAGGGGTTAGTGTTATTGTTAGGGTTTATGTGAGGGGTTAGGGTTTATGTGAGGGGTTAGTGTTATTGTTAGGGTTTATGCGAGGGGTTAGTGTTATTGTTAGGGGTTACTGTTAGGGTTTGGGGTTATTGTTAGGGTTTGGGGTTATTGTTAGGGTTTATGCGAGGGGTTAGTGTTATTGTTAGGGTTTATGTGAGGGGTTAGGGTTTATGTGAGGGGTTAGTGTTATTGTTAGGGTTTATGCGAGGGGTTAGTGTTATTGTTAGGGTTTATGCGAGGGGTTAGTGTTGTTTTTAGGGTTTATGCGAGGGGTTAGTGTTATTTTTAGGGTTTATGCGAGGGGTTAGGGTTTATGTGAGGGGTTAGTGTTATTGTTAGGGTTTATGCGAGGGGTTAGTGTTATTTTTAGGGTTTATGCGAGGGGTTAGGGTTTATGTGAGGGGTTAGTGTTATTGTTAGGGGTTAGGGGTTTATGTTATGGAGTGCATTTTCCACGGGGAGGGAAGCTGGAGAATAAAAAGAATAACAAAAAT
>NW_027551620.1:280000-285263 GCF_051989575.1 Stigmatopora nigra
CGCTCACATATGCATGTTCCCCGAAATCTCGCTCTCTCGACCACTTCTCTGTACGGGCATGGACGAGCCCCGTATCTGGCTTTACTTAGGGGGTCGGGGTGCGTGCTGGCATAACACTTTCCCCGATCTTGCATCCCCAGTCGCGGGCCACGCCGCGGAACGGTGCCGCCCCTCACCGCCGCGGTCGGGCCCGATTGAATGTCAGGCGACGCTCAGACAGACGTGGCCCCGGGAGGGACCCGGGGCCGCGAGTTGCGTTCAAAGTGTCGATGATCAATGTGTCCTGCAATTCACATTAATTCTCGCAGCTAGCTGCGTTCTTCATCGACGCACGAGCCGAGTGATCCACCGCTGAGAGTTGTCTACAGGTGCCTCCCGACATCTCCAGGCGGCCGCCCGGGTCAGCCCCCCGCTGCCCGGCCACCCATGTAGAGCAGTGATGCCCGGAGACACCTTTCAAGATCGCAACACCTGAGTTGGCAAAGCATCGGAAGGTCTATTGCTCCCAAGGCGGGCACGGTTTATCCACCCCTGATTTGGCTGAGTTAGGCGGTGGGGCCTAGGGTCGATCAAGAGCTCCCCCCATCCTAGGTTCATCCCGACTTGGGTAAAGTGGGGCCCAAGGGGTGAGCGTTGAGATGTCGCCGAAGGCCAGGTAATGGGACCGGTGATCCGGCGTAACTACTGTCCTCGGAGGAATGCGGTGACGTAGCACCGTGAGTCACCCGCGGCTCCTCAAGGAAGCGGCTCTGAGGCTTTTCCCACGGCTCCCGAACCCCAGAACACTCCGAGCGTAGCACAAGACCGGGCCGGGTGGCAACCCATATACCCCCGTTTTGTTGGCACGCGCCAGACGAGCAAAAGCGGAACCGGGTACCTTGTCCGTGGTGGTCGCCGTAATGGATCCGGGCTCGACCACCGTCCATCGAATCGATCTTCCCGAACCTTCATCGCATCAGAGACGGGCAACGTGCACCCCTTTACGTTGACTATAGCGGTTACAGTAAACTGTAACCATTCCGGCCTCGGCGGTGCGGGACCATTGTTTCTCGGGCCCCGACACGTCTATAAGTGCCATCTACATGAGCCTTCGAAAGTCCGGTCCGGGCGAGAGGGAGGGATTCGGCGCCCGACTACCCTAAGAGGCGGAACGCCGCTGCCGGAGACTAGCCCGGGGACGCACGCGCGGACTGCCATGCCCGTGCTCTTGCGCGTCAACCCAGAGAGAGAATCGACAGGGACGGATACCTCCGGGGCCGGCCCTAGGCCCAACCCCCTCTCGTTATGCCTCACGTCAATACGTGCGATCGCCCTGTACCTTGTCACGCGATCGATTCGGTTATTTGCCAACCTTCCTTCACTCCTTCCTTTCGTGGCAGGGAGACGTGCACAGTGCATCTACCGATAGCCGCAAGCAGCCCGGTGACACGACGAGAAAACTGTGGGAACGGCCGGCGGCACCTGCGTGCAACCGTAACAAACCGAGAAGAAGCACAGTTTCTCGTGACGGGGGTTTTTCGCAAAACAAAACAAAGAACTCCCGACACCTCCAGGCGATGACGTAACCCGTGAGTCACCCGCGGCTCCTCAAGGAAGCGGCTCTGAGGCTTTTCCCACGGGCCTGAACCACCCAGAGGCACCAAAGAGGTCGTAGAGATTGTGTACTCCATCCCCCTAGAATAGGCACTTATCTCACAAGCCCCGGCGATGCCAACCCGAACCAACAAGGAAAGTCAGGGCCCTTTTACGGCGCAACTTTTTGTGGCGCTCGATTTGTCAAGGCGGGGGTAAATCGAGTCTTTAAACCAGCGTACAACCACCAGAGGCCTTCATAGTGGCGTACAGGTACCGGGCACCTGACTCCCTTCTTATTACCGGAATAATCCCACACGGGAAGCTTTTTTGTCGCAGACTGTGGAGGGGTTCCCAACCTGGTCCCAACATGATCTGTTTTCATTTTCATTCACGCATCGGTTCTTTACGTGATTTCCAAGCATTTCATCTCGTAACACATGTCCACCATCATTAACACATGTCCGTTACCGTCACATCACATCTTGCCCTGTACTATCGGCTCTTTTCTGGCCCCTGTGGCTCCATATGTCCGGTGCTTCACCAAGTACCATGTCTCATTTTTGTTGTCCTCCAAGAATCGGCTTTGTCCCAAAGGCTATGGTATTTGGCATATCGTTATATTTCCTCCGGCAATGGCTCGGCTGGTGGTTAGGTTTCCATGTGTGCCCTCCGTCCACATGCGCCCTTTTTGGGAAAAAAACCGGACTATGGCAGGTCTTTAGTTCAGGTTTGTATCCCACCCCGTGGCTTAGGGATTCTCGTCAACCATCGGTGTCATTTGGCAAAATTTTAGAACTCTCCATATTCGTCAGTATTGTCCTCATTTCCATCGATGAACTCATGGTCATTTCGTTTCCATTTTGTCCTCTTTTTGTCCTCCACATGAACTCGAATGGTGAAATCGTTGCCTTTTTCCCTTGAACTCTTTTTTCTCGCCCGAACCGACACGAGGGTTTTCATGCTTGGGTCGACGGTGCAGATCCCCACCGGGCGGATGCAGATAAGGTGACGATGGTCAGTCCTGACGCGGAGGGGCCTTGGACGAGTGGGGTCTACCACCCGCAGTACCTTAGCCTCCGGCCAATCACCGGTCGCACGCACCAGTCCTCACCGTTATCCAGCTTCGAACGCACTCTCTTCTCTCGGCGTCTCGCCGACCCAGCTATCCCAAACCGACGCGCGGTTGTGTGGAACGTGAACGAGACGACCGCTGAACAAACTCAGCCGGGCGGATGCAGAGACAGTGACGATGGTCAGTCCTGACGCGGAGGGGCCTTGGACGAGTGGGGTCTACCACCCGCAGTACCTTAGCCTCCGGCCAATCACCGGTCGCACGCACCGTGTCCTCACCGTTATCCGTGACCTCGAATGAGTCAGACGCATCGCTCTTGTTGTCACGGCTCTCCAATTGGCCAGAGCGAGACGAAACGCGCTCGCGGGGGACCGTCCGGTTGCAGTGACAGCACGATGGTCAGCCCTGACGCGGAGGGGCCTTGGACGAGTGGGGTCTACCACCCGCAGTACCTTAGCCTCCGGCCAATCGCCGATCGCACGCGCCAGAAACCTCTCCGTTGTTCAGTCCACGAGCTCGCACGAGCCATCCCTCCACACGACTATACCCTGCCGACAGAAGACACGGGCGAGACGACCGCCACATTACATACTAGGCCGAGGCGGATGCAGATAAAGTGACGATGGTCAGTCCTGACGCGGAGGGGCCTTGGACGAGTGGGGTCTACCACCCGCAGTACCTTAGCCTCCGGCCAATCACCGGTCGCACGCACTATGTCCTCACCGTTATCCCGGCTTTCGTTATGCTGCGCACGTTCAGTTCCACTGCCCCCGTTGTCTTTAGCGTGACGTGGTCATACGTGCCAAGCCGCACCCACGCGACCGAGGCGGATGCAGATAAAGTACGATGGTCAGTCCTGACGCGGAGGGGCCTTGGACGAGTGGGGTCTACCACCCGCAGTACCTTAGCCTCCGGCCAATCACCGGTCGCACGCACTATGTCCTCACCGTTATCCCGGCTTTGCAAGCACTATACCCTGGCCCGTCTTGTCGCACTGCTCTTTAAGAGAGCGAGACGACCGCACGGACCGTGACCGTCCGGTTGCAGTGACAGCGACGATGGTCAGCCCTGACGCGGAGGGGCCTTGGACGAGTGGGGTCCACCACCCGCAGTACCTTAGCCTCCGGCCAATCGCCGATCGCACGCGCCAGAAACCTCTCCGTTGTTCGGTACACGGCTCGAACAGCCGCCCCTCACACTTTCACTATACCTCTTTGACCGAGAACGCCCACTCGCACGCACGAGCCCCGGAGCGGATGCAGTGACAGTGACGATGGTCAGCCCTGACGCGGAGGGGCCTTGGACGAGTGGGGTCCACCACCCGCAGTACCTTAGCCTCCGGTCAATCGCCGGTCGCACGCACCAGAAACCTCACCGTTATCGCCGGGAACACGGACGCGCGAGCCGTCCCCACGCGGTCGCCAATCGGGGTTTGCGCTGTGCCCTCTTCAGCACCCCGTGGCTTTCGAGTTCATTTCGAGTCACGGTGAACGCTGTGCCCCATCAGCGACCCGTACTCCTTTCATTTTTTTTCACCACCGGCGACCGCTGTGCCCCAGCAGCGGACCCGTAGAGTTCATTTCTCCGACGGCGACGCTGTTGCCCAAGCAGCGACCCGTAATTTCTTCCATCGGCGACGCTGTTGCCCAAGCAGCGACCCGTACCTAGGGGTGACCGCTGTGCCCCAGCAGCGGACCCCGTGACCATATTTTTGAGTTCATCCAACGGCGAAGCTGTTGCCCAAGCAGCGACCCGTATTTTCTCCAATGGTGAAGCTGTTGCCCAAGCAGCGACACCTCATTTCATTTCCACAACGGCGAAGCTGTTGCCCAAGCAGCGACCCGTGTATTTCATTTCTCCGACGGCGAAGCTGTTGCCCAAGCAGCGACCCGTCACTTGGATGAGTTCTTTCTTTTGACACCAGATTCATTCGTATTCAGCCAGGGGTTAATAAGGATTTTTACCATCAATTCATGCCGTGCCATGTATGCCGTTAGCGGATGGGAATCAGATCCGCTGGCGGGCTTGCTACCTTTTGTTAACCATCCATGCCGTCGGCGGTGTAGGAAAAAGCCCCGCCATCATTATAGGTTTGCCATTTTCACGCCGGAGGCCGCCCCAAAATATACATTTTTCATGCCATCCATCCATGCCTCAAAAGTCGGTTGCCCAAGCCGCTTTTTATCCTTCCATCATCGTGCCGATTGCGGTTGCTCAGGCCGCTTTGCGGTTTGTCAGGCCGCTTCTCATGCGGTTTGTCAGGCCGCTTCTCATGCGGTTGCTCAGGCCGCTGCGGTTTGTCAGGCCGCTCTTTTGACGCGGTTGCTCAGGCCGCTGCGGTTTGTCAGGCCGCTCTTTTGACGCGGTTGCTCAGGCCGCTCTTTTGACGCGGTTGCTCAGGCCGCTTTTTCTGGTACTCGGTTCAAACACCTTCCAATGATTGTCATGGCCACATATCCTGAGACGTCATGCCGATGGCGGTTGCTCAAGCCGCTCATTCATTTCGTCGCCCGATTACGTGCACAGTGCGCCTATCGCCCCGACCGAGATCAGGAACGATGGCACGAGTAGAACGGGGCCACAGCTGGAGAAACGATGGGATTAAAGCGTTACCCA
>NW_027551621.1:0-5000 GCF_051989575.1 Stigmatopora nigra
CCTAACAATAACACTAACCCTAACAATAACCAAAACCCCTAACAGTAACCCCTAACAATAACCATAACCCCTAACAATAACCAAAACCCCTAACAGTAACCCCTAACAATAACCACAACCCCTAACAGTAACCCCTAACAATAACCAAAACCCCTAACAGTAACCCCTAACAATAACCAAAACCCTAACAATAACCAAAACCCTAACAATAACCAAAACCCCTAACAGTAACCCCTAACAATAACCATAACCCCTAACAATAACCACAACCCCTAACAGTAACCCCTAACAATAACCAAAACCCCTAACAATAACAAAAACCCCTAACAGTAACCCCGAACAATAACCACAACCCCTAACAGTAACCCCTAACAATAACCAAAACCCCTAACAATAACAAAAACCCCTAACAGTAACCCCGAACAATAACCAAAACCCCTAACAGTAACCCCTAACAATAACAATAACCCCTAACAATAACCATAACCCCTAACAGTAACCCCTAACAATAACCAAAACCCCTAACAATAACCCCTAACAATAACCAAAACCCATAACAATAACCCCAAACCCTAACAATAACCCCTAACAATAACCAAAACCCTAACAATAACCAAAACCCCTAACAGTAACCCCTAACAATAACCACAACCCCTAACAGTAACCCCTAACAATAACCACAACCCCTAACAGTAACCCCTAACAATAACAATAACCCCTAACAATAACAATAACCCCTAACAATAACCATAACCCCTAACATTAACCCCTAACATTAACCAAAACCACTAACAGTAACCCCTAACAATAACCAAAACCCTAACAATAACCAAAACCCTAACAATAACCAAAACCACTAACAGTAACCCCTAACAATAACCACAACCCCTAACAGTAACCCCTAACAATAACCAAAACCCCTAACAATAACACTAACCCTAACAATAACCAAAACCCCTAACAGTAACCCCTAACAACAACACTAACCCCTAACAGTAACCCCTAACAACAACACTAACCCCTAACAGTAACCCCTAACAATAACCAAAACCCTAACAATAACCAAAAACCCTAACAGTAACCCCTAACAGTAACCAAAACCCCTAACAATAACCCCTAACAATAACCCTAACCCCTAACAATAACCAAAACCCCAACAATAACCAAAACCCCTAACAGTAACCCCTAACATTAACCAAAACCCCTAACAGTAACCCCTAACATTAACCAAAACCCTAACAATAACCATAACCCCTAACAGTAACCCCTAACAATAACCAAAAACCCTAACAGTAACCCCTAACAGTAACCAAAACCCCTAACAGTAACCCCTAACAATAACCATAACCCCTAACAATAACAAAAACCCCTAACAGTAACCCCTAACAATAACCAAAACCCTAACAATAACCACAACCCCTAACAATAACCCCAAACCCTAACAATAACCCCAAACCCTAACAGTAACCCCTAACAATAACACTAACCCCTAACAGTAACCCCTAACAATAACCAAAACCCTAACAATAACCATAACCCCTAACAGTAACCCCTAACAATAACCAAAAACCCTAACAGTAACCCCTAACAATAACCAAAACCCCTAACAGTAACCCCTAACAATAACTAAAACCCTAACAATAACCAAAACCCCTAACAGTAACCCCTAACAATAACTAAAACCCTAACAATAACCAAAACCCCTAACAATAACCCCAAACCCTAACAGTAACCCCTAACAATAACCATAACCCCTAACAATAACCAAAACCCCTAACAGTAACCCCTAACAATAACCAAAACCCCTAACAATAACCCAAACCCTAACAGTAACCCCAAACCCTAACAGTAACCCCTAACATTAACCCAAACCCTAACAGCAACCCCTAACAATAACCAAAACCCCTAACAGTAACCCCTAACAATAACCCAAACCCTAACAATAACCCCAACCCCTAACAATAACCCCAAACCCTAACAGTAACCCCAAACAATAACCATAACCCCTAATATTAACCCAAACCCTAACAGCAACCCCTAACAATAACCAAAACCCCTAACAATAACCCCTAACCATAACCCCAACCCCTGACCTTTGACCTTTGACCTCCTTAGGTCAAAGGTCAAAGGTCAAAGGTCAAAGGTTAGGGGTAGGGTTTTGGTTAGGGTTATGGTTAGGGTTGTGGTTGTGGTTATGGTTATGGTTGTGGTTTAGGTTTGGGTTTTGGTTTGGGTTATGGTTATGGTTATGGTTATGGTTAAGGTCAAAGGTCAAAGGTCAAAGGTCAAAGGTCAAAGGTCAAAGGTTAGGGGTAGGGTTAGGGTTAGGGTTTGGGTTTGGGTTAGGGTTAGGGGTATGGTTGGGGTTATGGTTAGGGTTATGGTTGGGGTTACGGTTAGGGGTATGTTTGGGGTTAGGGTTGGGGGTATGTTTGGGGTTAGGGTTGGGGTTGGGGTTAGGGTTGGGGTTGGGGTTAGGGTTGGGGTTAGGGTTAGGGGTATGTTTGGGGTTAGGGTTGGGGTTAGGGGTATGTTTGGGGTTAGGGTTGGGGTTGGGGTTAGGGTTGGGGTTAGGGGTATGTTTGGGGTTAGGGTTGGGGTTAGGGTTAGGGTTGGGGTTAGGGTTAGGGGTATGTTTGGGGTTAGGGTTGGGGTTAGGGGTATAGTTGGGGTTAGGTTTGGGGTTAGGGGTATGTTTGGGGTTAGGGTTGGGGTTGGGGTTAGGGTTGGGGTTAGGGGTATGTTTGGGGTTAGGGTTGGGGTTAGGGGTATGTTTGGGGTTGGGGTTAGGGTTAGGGGTATGTTTGGGGTTAGGGGTATGTTTGGGGTTAGGGTTGGGGTTAGGGTTATGTTTGGGGTTAGGTTTAGGGGTATTTTTGGGGTTGGGGTTATGGTTAGGGTTATGTTTGGGGTTAGGGTTGGGGTTAGGGTTAGGGGTATGTTTGGGGTTGGGGTTATGGTTAGGGTTATGTTTGGGGTTGGGGTTAGAGTTGGGGTTAGGGTTAGGGGTATGTTTGGGGTTAGGGGTATGTTTGGGGTTGGGGTTATGGTTAGGGGTATGTTTGGGGTTAGGGTTGGGGTTATGGTTATGTTTGGGGTTAGGGTTAGGGGTATGTTTGGGGTTAGGGTTGGGGTTAGGGTTAGGGGTATGTTTGGGGTTATGGTTAGGGTTACGGTTGGGGTTAGGGTTAGGGTTATGGTTAGGGGTATGGTTGGGGTTAGGGTTTTTGTTAGGGGTTAGGGTTTATGTTAGGGGTTAGTGTTTATGTTAGGGGTTAGTGTTTATGTTAGGGGTTAGTGTTATTGTTAGGGTTTTTGTTAGGGGTTAGGGTTTATGTGAGGGGTTAGTGTTTATGTTAGGGGTTAGTGTTTATGTTAGGGGTTAGTGTTATTGTTAGGGTTTTTGTTAGGGGTTAGGGTTTATGTGAGGGGTTAGGGTTTTTGTTGGGGGTTAGTGTTATTGTTAGGGGTTAGGGTTTATGTTAGGGTTGCTGTTTGGGGTTAGGGTTTATGTGAGGGGTTAGTGTTATTGTTAGGGTTTATGTGAGGGGTTAGGGTTTATGTGAGGGGTTAGTGTTATTGTTAGGGTTTATGTGAGGGGTTAGTGTTATTGTTAGGGTTTATGCGAGGGGTTAGTGTTATTGTTAGGGTTTATGTGAGGGGTTAGTGTTATTGTTAGGGTTTATGCGAGGGGTTAGTGTTATTGTTAGGGTTTATGTGAGGGGTTAGGGTTTATGTGAGGGGTTAGTGTTATTGTTAGGGTTTATGCGAGGGGTTAGTGTTATTGTTAGGGTTTATGCGAGGGGTTAGTGTTATTGTTAGGGTTTATGTGAGGGGTTAGGGTTTATGTGAGGGGTTAGTGTTATTGTTAGGGTTTATGTGAGGGGTTAGGGTTTATGTGAGGGGTTAGTGTTATTGTTAGGGTTTATGCGAGGGGTTAGTGTTATTGTTAGGGTTTATGCGAGGGGTTAGTGTTGTTTTTAGGGTTTATGCGAGGGGTTAGTGTTATTTTTAGGGTTTATGCGAGGGGTTAGGGTTTATGTGAGGGGTTAGTGTTATTGTTAGGGTTTATGTGAGGGGTTAGTGTTATTGTTAGGGTTTATGCGAGGGGTTAGTGTTATTGTTAGGGTTTATGTGAGGGGTTAGGGTTTATGTGAGGGGTTAGTGTTATTGTTAGGGTTTATGCGAGGGGTTAGTGTTATTGTTAGGGTTTATGCGAGGGGTTAGTGTTATTGTTAGGGTTTATGTGAGGGGTTAGGGTTTATGTGAGGGGTTAGTGTTATTGTTAGGGTTTATGTGAGGGGTTAGGGTTTATGTGAGGGGTTAGTGTTATTGTTAGGGTTTATGCGAGGGGTTAGTGTTATTGTTAGGGTTTATGCGAGGGGTTAGTGTTGTTTTTAGGGTTTATGCGAGGGGTTAGTGTTATTTTTAGGGTTTATGCGAGGGGTTAGGGTTTATGTGAGGGGTTAGTGTTATTGTTAGGGTTTATGCGAGGGGTTAGTGTTATTGTTAGGGTTTATGCGAGGGGTTAGTGTTATTGTTAGGGTTTATGTGAGGGGTTAGGGTTTATGTGAGGGGTTAGTGTTATTGTTAGGGTTTATGCGAGGGGTTAGTGTTATTGTTAGGGTTTATGCGAGGGGTTAGTGTTATTTTTAGGGTTTATGCGAGGGGTTAGGGTTTATGTGAGGGGTTAGTGTTATTGTTAGGGTTTATGCGAGGGGTTAGTGTTATTGTTAGGGTTTATGCGAGGGGTTAGTGTTATTTTTAGGGTTTATGCGAGGGGTTAGTGTTATTGTTAGGGTTTATGTGAGGGGTTAGGGTTTATGTGAGGGGTTAGTGTTATTGTTAGGGTTTATGCGAGGGGTTAGTGTTATTTTTAGGGTTTATGCGAGGGGTTTAGGGTTTATGTGAGGGGTTAGTGTTATTGTTAGGGGTTAGGGGTTTATGTTATGGAGTGCATTTTCCACGGGGAGGGAAGCTGGAGAATAAAAAGAATAACA
>NW_027551621.1:12500-17500 GCF_051989575.1 Stigmatopora nigra
GAGGACCGCCGGACTACGTCGTACACCTGGCCACCGCCGGGTTGAATCCCCCACACGGACTGCGTGGTCCCCATCCGTTTACCTCTCAGCGGTTTCACGCCCTGTTGAACTCTCTCTTCAAAGTTCTTTTCAACTTTCCCTTACGGTACTTGTTGACTATCGGTCTCGTGCCTGTATTTAGCCTTAGATGGAGTTTACCACCTGCTTTGGGCTGCATTCACAAACAACCCGACTCCGGAAAGGTACCATCTCGGGCGACCCGTGAACCGCTACCGGCCTCACACCGTCCACGGGATTGAGCCTCCATCAGAAGGACTCAGGCCCTTCGGGGCGCAAAGTGAGTGGTACCTTTCTTACGCCACATTTCCACTGCCTGCCAGGGGCAGCGGATTCAGCGCTGGGCTTTTCCCGCTTCGCTCGCCGCTACTAGGGGAATCCTAGTTAGTTTCTTTTCCTCCGCTTAGTAATATGCTTAAATTCAGCGGGTAGCCCCGTCTGATCTGAGGTCGGAACCATAAAAGCCGCGGTTCGATCGATTGAGATTCGGGGAGGAGATCCTTTTATTTCATTTTTTCGGTTATCGCCCTGCCGACGCGGGTGTCCGCGCACCACGCGCCGGCGCCTTCGGTCCGTGTTGTTTTTGCCTCGGATCCAGTCCATTTTGCGGAGGGACACTCACGGGTCGGTGGTTACTATCCAAATGACCGCCTCGTGACCGCGGACTGTGAGGTCTTTGTGGATCTCAAAGACATGCCTCGCTCACATATGCATGTTCCCCGAAATCTCGCTCTCTCGACCACTTCTCTGTACGGGCATGGACGAGCCCCGTATCTGGCTTTACTTAGGGGGTCGGGGTGCGTGCTGGCATAACACTTTCCCCGATCTTGCATCCCCAGTCGCGGGCCACGCCGCGGAACGGTGCCGCCCCTCACCGCCGCGGTCGGGCCCGATTGAATGTCAGGCGACGCTCAGACAGACGTGGCCCCGGGAGGGACCCGGGGCCGCGAGTTGCGTTCAAAGTGTCGATGATCAATGTGTCCTGCAATTCACATTAATTCTCGCAGCTAGCTGCGTTCTTCATCGACGCACGAGCCGAGTGATCCACCGCTGAGAGTTGTCTACAGGTGCCTCCCGACATCTCCAGGCGGCCGCCCGGGTCAGCCCCCCGCTGCCCGGCCACCCATGTAGAGCAGTGATGCCCGGAGACACCTTTCAAGATCGCAACACCTGAGTTGGCAAAGCATCGGAAGGTCTATTGCTCCCAAGGCGGGCACGGTTTATCCACCCCTGATTTGGCTGAGTTAGGCGGTGGGGCCTAGGGTCGATCAAGAGCTCCCCCCATCCTAGGTTCATCCCGACTTGGGTAAAGTGGGGCCCAAGGGGTGAGCGTTGAGATGTCGCCGAAGGCCAGGTAATGGGACCGGTGATCCGGCGTAACTACTGTCCTCGGAGGAATGCGGTGACGTAGCACCGTGAGTCACCCGCGGCTCCTCAAGGAAGCGGCTCTGAGGCTTTTCCCACGGCTCCCGAACCCCAGAACACTCCGAGCGTAGCACAAGACCGGGCCGGGTGGCAACCCATATACCCCCGTTTTGTTGGCACGCGCCAGACGAGCAAAAGCGGAACCGGGTACCTTGTCCGTGGTGGTCGCCGTAATGGATCCGGGCTCGACCACCGTCCATCGAATCGATCTTCCCGAACCTTCATCGCATCAGAGACGGGCAACGTGCACCCCTTTACGTTGACTATAGCGGTTACAGTAAACTGTAACCATTCCGGCCTCGGCGGTGCGGGACCATTGTTTCTCGGGCCCCGACACGTCTATAAGTGCCATCTACATGAGCCTTCGAAAGTCCGGTCCGGGCGAGAGGGAGGGATTCGGCGCCCGACTACCCTAAGAGGCGGAACGCCGCTGCCGGAGACTAGCCCGGGGACGCACGCGCGGACTGCCATGCCCGTGCTCTTGCGCGTCAACCCAGAGAGAGAATCGACAGGGACGGATACCTCCGGGGCCGGCCCTAGGCCCAACCCCCTCTCGTTATGCCTCACGTCAATACGTGCGATCGCCCTGTACCTTGTCACGCGATCGATTCGGTTATTTGCCAACCTTCCTTCACTCCTTCCTTTCGTGGCAGGGAGACGTGCACAGTGCATCTACCGATAGCCGCAAGCAGCCCGGTGACACGACGAGAAAACTGTGGGAACGGCCGGCGGCACCTGCGTGCAACCGTAACAAACCGAGAAGAAGCACAGTTTCTCGTGACGGGGGTTTTTCGCAAAACAAAACAAAGAACTCCCGACACCTCCAGGCGATGACGTAACCCGTGAGTCACCCGCGGCTCCTCAAGGAAGCGGCTCTGAGGCTTTTCCCACGGGCCTGAACCACCCAGAGGCACCAAAGAGGTCGTAGAGATTGTGTACTCCATCCCCCTAGAATAGGCACTTATCTCACAAGCCCCGGCGATGCCAACCCGAACCAACAAGGAAAGTCAGGGCCCTTTTACGGCGCAACTTTTTGTGGCGCTCGATTTGTCAAGGCGGGGGTAAATCGAGTCTTTAAACCAGCGTACAACCACCAGAGGCCTTCATAGTGGCGTACAGGTACCGGGCACCTGACTCCCTTCTTATTACCGGAATAATCCCACACGGGAAGCTTTTTTGTCGCAGACTGTGGAGGGGTTCCCAACCTGGTCCCAACATGATCTGTTTTCATTTTCATTCACGCATCGGTTCTTTACGTGATTTCCAAGCATTTCATCTCGTAACACATGTCCACCATCATTAACACATGTCCGTTACCGTCACATCACATCTTGCCCTGTACTATCGGCTCTTTTCTGGCCCCTGTGGCTCCATATGTCCGGTGCTTCACCAAGTACCATGTCTCATTTTTGTTGTCCTCCAAGAATCGGCTTTGTCCCAAAGGCTATGGTATTTGGCATATCGTTATATTTCCTCCGGCAATGGCTCGGCTGGTGGTTAGGTTTCCATGTGTGCCCTCCGTCCACATGCGCCCTTTTGGGGAAAAAACCGGACTATGGCAGGTCTTTAGTTCAGGTTTGTATCCCACCCCGTGGCTTAGGGATTCTCGTCAACCATCGGTGTCATTTGGCAAAATTTTAGAACTCTCCATATTCGTCAGTATTGTCCTCATTTCCATCGATGAACTCATGGTCATTTCGTTTCCATTTTGTCCTCTTTTTGTCCTCCACATGAACTCGAATGGTGAAATCGTTGCCTTTTTCCCTTGAACTCTTTTTCTCGCCCGAACCGACACGAGGGTTTTCATGCTTGGGTCGACGGTGCAGATCCCCACCAGGCGGATGCAGATAAGGTGACGATGGTCAGTCCTGACGCGGAGGGGCCTTGGACGAGTGGGGTCTACCACCCGCAGTACCTTAGCCTCCGGCCAATCACCGGTCGCACGCACCATGTCCTCACCGTTATCCAGTTTCGAACGCACTCTCTTCTCTCGGCGTCTCGCCGACCCAGCTATCCCAAACCGACGCGCGGTTGTGTGGAACGTGAACGAGACGACCGCTGAACAAACTCAGCCGGGCGGATGCAGAGACAGTGACGATGGTCAGTCCTGACGCGGAGGGGCCTTGGACGAGTGGGGTCTACCACCCGCAGTACCTTAGCCTCCGGTCAATCACCGGTCGCACGCACCGTGTCCTCACCGTTATCCGTGACCTCGAATGAGTCAGACGCATCGCTCTTGTTGTCACGGCTCTCCAATTGGCCAGAGCGAGACGAAACGCGCTCGCGGGGGACCGTCCGGTTGCAGTGACAGCACGATGGTCAGCCCTGACGCGGAGGGGCCTTGGACGAGTGGGGTCTACCACCCGCAGTACCTTAGCCTCCGGCCAATCGCCGATCGCACGCGCCAGAAACCTCTCCGTTGTTCAGTCCACGAGCTCGCACGAGCCATCCCTCCACACGACTATACCCTGCCGACAGAAGACACGGGCGAGACGACCGCCACATTACATACTAGGCCGAGGCGGATGCAGATAAAGTGACGATGGTCAGTCCTGACGCGGAGGGGCCTTGGACGAGTGGGGTCTACCACCCGCAGTACCTTAGCCTCCGGCCAATCACCGGTCGCACGCACTATGTCCTCACCGTTATCCCGGCTTTCGTTATGCTGCGCACGTTCAGTTCCACTGCCCCCGTTGTCTTTAGCGTGACGTGGTCATACGTGCCAAGCCGCACCCACGCGACCGAGGCGGATGCAGATAAAGTACGATGGTCAGTCCTGACGCGGAGGGGCCTTGGACGAGTGGGGTCTACCACCCGCAGTACCTTAGCCTCCGGCCAATCACCGGTCGCACGCACTATGTCCTCACCGTTATCCCGGCTTTGCAAGCACTATACCCCGGCCCGTCTTGTCGCACTGCTCTTTAAGAGAGCGAGACGACCGCACGGACCGTGACCGTCCGGTTGCAGTGACAGCGACGATGGTCAGCCCTGACGCGGAGGGGCCTTGGACGAGTGGGGTCCACCACCCGCAGTACCTTAGCCTCCGGCCAATCGCCGATCGCACGCGCCAGAAACCTCTCCGTTGTTCGGTACACGGCTCGAACAGCCGCCCCTCACACTTTCACTATACCTCTTTGACCGAGAACGCCCACTCGCACGCACGAGCCCCGGAGCGGATGCAGTGACAGTGACGATGGTCAGCCCTGACGCGGAGGGGCCTTGGACGAGTGGGGTCCACCACCCGCAGTACCTTAGCCTCCGGTCAATCGCCGGTCGCACGCACCAGAAACCTCACCGTTATCGCCGGGAACACGGACGCGCGAGCCGTCCCCACGCGGTCGCCAATCGGGGTTTGCGCTGTGCCCTCTTCAGCACCCCGTGGCTTTCGAGTTCATTTCGAGTCACGGTGAACGCTGTGCCCCATCAGCGACCCGTACTCCTTTCATTTTTTTTCACCACCGGCGACCGCTGTGCCCCAGCAGCGGACCCGTAGAGTTCATTTCTCCGACGGCGACGCT
>NW_027551621.1:22500-97500 GCF_051989575.1 Stigmatopora nigra
CACCGTCCGGATGCAGAAGAGGCGACGATGGTCCTCAGTGACTTGGGAGGGGCCTTAAAAGCACCTTAGCCTCCGGACACCGCAGGGTCGCACGCGCCAAGTCCTCACCGTTGTTCAGTTTTGTAAGCGCTAGCATACCTCGTTCACGCACTAGAGAAGATTTTGTCTTTTGGCCCTTGGATGAAACCCGCAAAGCCGGAGAGACCCCACGCACGAGGCGCGGCCCTCCGAAGGCGAGTCGACCTGAGCCTATCGGTCAGCACACCATTTTGGTTTCGGGCAGGTGAACACCCTTAAACACCATTTATAGGCTGGTGCCAACCCCCTAGCTCACAGTTTTTGTCTTCGCTCCTCATTTTCTCTTTCCATGCAACGTCCTTTGTCATAAAGGTATCTCCGGTACATGGTTTTTCTACGTCCATACCGCCCTGTCTTTGGCATGGACGCAGACACCATTTTTGGGCTGGTGCCGACCCCCTAGCTCACAGACCTGTGTTCGTGTCTTCAGTCCTCTTTATCTTTCCATGTACCGGTTCTTGATTAAAATGATTTTTCGGTTGCATGTCCGCCCCTTTGCCCGGTTCTTCCAACTTGCATGGAAGAGATATGACCATACCGCCGGGACTTTGGTATGGAAATGCCTGGTTCTTCCGTAGAAGAGTTTTCTATGTTCTGGCTCCAGGACTTTGCCAAGAACACTCACGACGGTCTGCGGCGCCTGGTTCTTCCGTAGAAGAGTTTTATATGTACATGCTCCAGGACTTTTGCATGTACACACCATTTTTAGGCTGGTGCCGACCCCCTAGCTCACAGTTTGTGTCTTCGCTCCTCATTTTCTCTTTCCATGCACCGTCCTTTGTCATAAAGGTATCTCCGGTACATGGTTTTTCTACGTCCATACCGCCCTGTCTTTGGCATGGACGCAGACACCATTTTTGGGCTGGTGCCGACCCCCTAGCTCACAGACCTGTGTTCGTGTCTTCAGACCTTATTTTCTCTTTCCATGTACCGGTTCTTGATTAAAATGATTTTTCGGTTGCATGTCCGCCCCTTTGCCCGGTTCTTCCAACTTGCATGGAAGAGATATGACCATACCGCCGGGACTTTGGTATGGAAATGCCTGGTTCTTCCGTAGAAGAGTTTTCTATGTTCTGGCTCCAGGTCTTTGCCAAGAACACTGACGACGGTCTCCGGCGCCTGGTTCTTCCGTAGAAGAGTTTTATATGTACATGCTCCAGGACTTTTGCACGTACACTCACGACTTTCTGCCACTGGCCCGGTTCTTCCAACTTCCGTGGAAGATTTTTGGATGTCCATACCACCAGGCATATGTCATGGACACCCACGAATTCTCTCTGGTGTGGATCTCTGGAGCTCTGGAGCTTCGGTCCTCCGGCCCTCTGGATCTTTTGCCTGGTTCTTCCGTAGAAGAGTTTTCTATGTTCTGGCTCCAGGTCTTTGCCAAGAACACTCACGACGGTCTCCGGCGCCTGGTTCTTCCGTAGAAGAGTTTTATATGTACATGCTCCAGGACTTTTGCACGTACACTCACGACTTTTTGCCACTGGCCCGGTTCTTCCAACTTTTGTGGAAGATTTTTGGATGTCCATACCACCAGGCATATGTCATGGACATCCACGAATTCTCTCTAGTGTGGATCTCTGGAGCTCTGGAGCTTCGGTCCTCCGGCCCTCTGGATCTTTTGCCTGGTTCTTCCGTAGAAGAGTTTTCTATGTTCTGGCTCCAGGTCTTTGCCAAGAACACTCACGACGGTCTCCGGCGCCTGGTTCTTCCGTAGAAGAGTTTTATATGTACATGCTCCAGGACTTTTGCACGTACACTCACGACTTTTTGCCACTGGCCCGGTTCTTCCAACTTTCGTGGAAGATTTTTGGATGTCCATACCACCAGGCATATGTCATGGACATCCACGAATTCTCTCTGGTGTGGATCTCTGGAGCTCTGGAGCTTCGGTCCTCCGGCCCTCTGGATCTTTTGCCTGGTTCTTCCGTAGAAGAGTTTTCTATGTTCTGGCTCCAGGTCTTTGCCAAGAACACTCACGACGGTCTCCGGCGCCTGGTTCTTCCGTAGAAGAGTTTTATATGTACATGCTCCAGGACTTTTGCACGTACACTCACGACTTTTTGCCACTGGCCCGGTTCTTCCAACTTTCGTGGAAGATTTTTGGATGTCCATACCACCAGGCATATGTCATGGACATCCACGAATTCTCTCTAGTGTGGATCTCTGGAGCTCTGGAGCTTCGGTCCTCCGGCCCTCTGGATCTTTTGCCTGGTTCTTCCGTAGAAGAGTTTTCTATGTTCTGGCTCCAGGTCTTTGCCAAGAACACTCACGACGGTCTGCCCTCGCCTGGTTCTTCCAACTTCCGTGGAAGATTTTTGGATGTCCATACCACCAGGCATAAGTCATGGACACCCTGAGTCTCGTTCATGTGTGGATCTCTGGAGCTCTGGAGCTTCGGTCCTCCGGCCCTCTGGATCTTTTGCCTGGTTCTTCCTTAGAAGAGTTTTATATGTTCTGGCTCCAGGACTTTGCCAAGAACACTCACGACGGTCTGCCCTCGCCTGGTTCTTCCAACTTCCGTGGAAGATTTTTGGATGTCCATACCACCAGGCATAAGTCATGGACACCCACGAATTCTCTCTAGTGTGGATCTCTGGAGCTCTGGAGCTTCGGTCCTCCGGCCCTCTGGATCTTTTGCCTGGTTCTTCCGTAGAAGAGTTTTATATGTTCTGGCTCCAGGTCTTTGCCAAGAACACTCACGACGGTCTGCCCTCGCCTGGTTCTTCCAACTTCCGTGGAAGATTTTTGGATGTCCATACCACCAGGCATAAGTCATGGACACCCTGAGTCTCGTTCGTGTGTGGATCTCTGGAGCTCTGGAGCTCCCGGACACTCCTGGATCTATGGAGCTCCGGTCCTCCGGCCCTCTGGATCTCTGGAGCTCTGGAGCTCTGGAGGTCAGGCCCAAACCTCCAGGATTTTGGAAGGGCCTTTTTCATATTGCCAAGCCGAGTGTGACACCTTTTTCGGCCTGTTTCAGTCCCTCAGGACGGTCTCTCTGGTTCTTTTCACTCCCGAAAATTTTTCTAAGTCCAGCCACACTTAGAAAAAATTCGCTTCAATTCGGGAGAACCAGGGGGACAAGGGGCATTGCAAAAGTACTGTGCCCGAATGTGAGCTCCTTCCGTCGGCCTACTGGGGAGAGAGGGGTCGGTCTTAGGCCTGGAGCTCACATTCAAAATTTTCCTCTCCCTATAATCTTGCCGAAGGCTTTTTGCAGACCACCGGAAATTGCGGGAGTAGGCAAATCATATCCTAGGGGTATTGGTAGACCCAAATCAGATGCCTTGGTAGACCCAAATGAGAAGCCCTGGTAGACCTAAAAAATCGAAAAAACGACTATGTCCGACAGGACTTAGTCGTTTTTTCAGAAATTTTCTGAAAAAACGACTAAGTCCTGTCGGACATAGTCATTTTTTCACACTTTTTCGGACTTAGAAAATTTTTTGGACTTAGAAAATTTTTGAGAAGCTCAAAAAAACGACTAAGTCCCGTTGGACATAGTCATTTTTTCAGACTTTTTCTCAAAAAAACGACTAAGTCCCGTTGGACATAGTCATTTTTTCAGACTTTTTCTCAAAAAAATGACAGAGTCCGTTTTTTTGGACTTAGAATTTTTTTTGGACTTAGAAAATTTTTGAGAACCAGGGCTTTTCACCGGGACTTTTGCCAGTTTGTATCCGAAGGCAGCGCTCCTTCGGACACTTTTCCTGTGACACACCGCTGTTGGACATAGTCATTTTTTCAGACATTTTTGAGAACCAGGATTTTCACCGGGACATTGTCCCATTTCTATCCGAAGATAGTGCATGGTCGGACACTTTTCCTCTCAGCCCCCGCTGAAAGACATAGTCATTTTTCCAAGATTTTTGGACTTAGAATTTTTTTTGGACTTAGAAAATTTTTGAGAACCAGAGCTTTTCACCGGGACATCTGCCCGTTTGTATCCGAAGGCAGCGCTCCTTCGGACACTTTTCCTGTGACACACCGCTGTTGGACATAGTCATTTTTTCAGACATTTTTGAGAACCAGGATTTTCACCGGGACATTGTCCCATTTGTATCCGAAGGCAGCGCTCCTTCGGATACTTTTTCTCTCAGCCCCCGCTGAAAGACATAGTCGTTTTTTCCAAGATTTTTGGACTTAGAATTTTTTTTGGACTTAGAAAATTTTTTGGACTTAGAAAATTTTTGAGAACCAGAGCTTTTCACCGGGACATCTGCCCGTTTGTGTCCGAAGGCAGCGCTCCTTCGGACACTTTTCCTTTGACACACCGCTGTTGGACATAGTCATTTTTTCAGACATTTTTCGAAGAACCAGGTTTTTTCACCGGGACATTGTCCCGTTTGTATCCGAAGGCAGCGCTCCTTCGGATACTTTTTCTCTCAGCCCCCGCTGAAAGACATAGTCGTTTTTTCCAAGATTTTTGGACTTAGAATTTTTTTTGGACTTAGAAAAATTTTCGGACTTAGAAAATTTTTGAGAACCAGAGCTTTTCACCGGGACATCTGCCCGTTTGTGTCCGAAGGCAGCGCTCCTTCGGACACTTTTGCTTTGACACACCGCTGTTGGACATAGTCATTTTTTGCCATTTTTTGAGAACCAGGATTTTCACCGGGATATCTGCCCGTTTGTATCCGAAGGCAGCGCTCCTTCGGATACTTTTTCTCTCAGCCCCCGCTGAAAGACATAGTCGTTTTTTCCAAGATTTTTGGACTTAGAATTTTTTTTGGACTTAGAAAAATTTTCGGACTTAGAAAATTTTTGAGAACCAGAGCTTTTCACCGGGACATCTGCCCGTTTGTGTCCGAAGGCAGCGCTCCTTCGGACACTTTTGCTTTGACACACCGCTGTTGGACATAGTCATTTTTTGCCATTTTTTGAGAACCAGGATTTTCACCGGGATATCTGCCCGTTTGTATCCGAAGGCAGCGCTCCTTCGGATACTTTTTCTCTCAGCCCCCGCTGAAAGACATAGTCGTTTTTTCCAAGATTTTTGGACTTAGAATTTTTTTTGGACTTAGAAAATTTTTTGGACTTAGAAAATTTTTGAGAACCAGAGCTTTTCACCGGGACATCTGCCCGTTTGTGTCCGAAGACCTCGCTTCTTCGGACACTTTTCCTTTGACACACCGCTGTTGGACATAGTCATTTTTTCAGACATTTTTCGAAGAACCAGGATTTTTCACCGGGACATTGTCCCGTTTGTATCCGAAGGCAGCGCTCCTTCGGATACTTTTTCTCTCAGCCCCCGCTGAAAGACATAGTCGTTTTTTCCAAGATTTTTGGACTTAGAATTTTTTTTGGACTTAGAAAAATTTTTGGACTTAGAAAATTTTTGAGAACCAGAGCTTTTCACCGGGACATCTGCCCGTTTGTGTCCGAAGGCAGCGCTCCTTCGGACACTTTTGCTTTGACACACCGCTGTTGGACATAGTCATTTTTTCAGACATTTTTGAGAACCAGGATTTTCACCGGGACATCTGCCCGTTTGTATCCGAAGGCAGCGCTCCTTCGGACACTTTTTCTCTCAGCCCCCGCTGAAAGACATAGTCGTTTTTTCCAAGATTTTTGGACTTAGAATTTTTTTTGGACTTAGAAAAATTTTCGGACTTAGAAAATTTTTGAGAACCAGAGCTTTTCACCGGGACATTGTCCCGTTTGTATCCGAAGACCTCGCTTCTTCGGACACTTTTCCATTGACACACCGCTGTTGGACATAGTCATTTTTTCAGACATTTTTCGAAGAACCAGGATTTTTCACCGGGACATTGTCCCGTTTGTATCCGAAGGCAGCGCTCCTTCGGATACTTTTTCTCTCAGCCCCCGCTGAAAGACATAGTCGTTTTTTCCAAGATTTTTGGACTTAGAATTTTTTTTGGACTTAGAAAAATTTTCGGACTTAGAAAATTTTTGAGAACCAGAGCTTTTCACCGGGACATCTGCCCGTTTGTGTCCGAAGGCAGCGCTCCTTCGGACACTTTTCCTTTGACACACCGCTGTTGGACATAGTCATTTTTTCAGACATTTTTCGAAGAACCAGGATTTTTCACCGGGACATTGTCCCGTTTGTATCCGAAGGCAGCGCTCCTTCGGATACTTTTTCTCTCAGCCCCCGCTGAAAGACATAGTCGTTTTTTCCAAGATTTTTGGACTTAGAATTTTTTTTGGACTTAGAAAAATTTTCGGACTTAGAAAATTTTTGAGAACCAGGAAATTGTCTGGCTCCCTGGAGCTCCGGCCCTCGTGGTTCTCTGGAGCTCCAGCTTTCCTGGTTCTCTGGAGCTCCAGCCCTCCTGGCTCTATGGAGCTCCGGTCCTCCGGCCCTCTGGATCTCTGGAGCTCCGGTACTCCGGAGCTCCGGCCCTCTGGATCTCTGGAGCTCCGGTACTCCGGAGCTCCGGCCCTCATGGATCTCTGGAGCTCCGGTACTCCGGAGCTCCGGCCCTCATGGATCTCTGGAGCTCTTGCCCTCCGGAGCTCCGGTCCTCTTGGATCTCTGGTTCTATGGAGCTCCGGTCCTCCGGCCCTCCGGAGCTCCGGTCCTCCGGCCCACTGGATCTCTGGAGCTCCGGCCTTCCAAAAAAATTCTAAGTCCAAAAGTTGGACTTAGAAAAATTTTTGGACTTAGAAAAATTTTCGGACTTAGAAAATTTTTGAGAACCAGAGCTTTTCACCGGGACATTGTCCCGTTTGTATCCGAAGGCAGCGCTCCTTCGGACACTTTTTCTCTCAGCCCCCGCTGAAAGACATAGCCATTTTTTCGCCCATTTTTTTCCAAAGATTTTCACTTTGAAAAATTCATTAAAATTCAACCGAACCACCTAGGACCGGGGCACTTCGTGAGAAGGATGCCCGAATGTGAGCCTTTTGGATCCCATACCGGCAGAGGACAGGCTCGGCCCGACGCCTGGAGCTCACATTCAAATTTTTCCTCTCCCTATATACTTGCCGAAGGCTTTTTGCAGACCACCGGAAATTGCAGGAGTGGGTGATTTATATGGGTCATGTCTTTCGATCCTTTTCTCCTTCAATGTACCGGTTCTATGGAGCTTCCCTGGAATATGGTTAAAATTGCAGCTCCGAGCTCCATATATTTTTCGAGTTATGGAGCTTTTTGTCGAAAAAGTTGAAAAATTTTCTAAGTCCAAAAAATTTTCTAAGTCCAAAAGTTGGACTTAGAAAATTTTTTGGACTTAGAAAATTTTTGAGAACCAGGAAAGCTCCGGGGCTCCGGGGCTCTGGAGCTCCGGGGCTCCGGGGCTCTGGAGCTCCGGAGCTCCGGTCCTCTGGAGCTCCGGTTCTCTGGAGCTCCGGAGCTCCGGAGCTCCGGAGCTCCGGTCCTCTGGAGCTCCGGGGCTCCGGTTCTCTGGAGCTCTGGAGCTCTGGAGCTCCGGAGCTCCGGAGCTCCGGAGCTCCGGGGCTCCGGTTCTCTGGAGCTCCGGCGCTCCGGAGCTCCGGTCCTCTGGAGCTCCGGAGCTCCGGAGCTCCGGTCCTCTGGAGCTCCGGAGCTCCGGAGCTCCGGAGCTCCGGAGCTCCGAAAATTTTCTAAGTCCAAAAGTTGGACTTAGAAAAATTTTTGAGAACCAGGAAAGCTCCGGAGCTCCGGAGCTCCGGTCCTCTGGAGCTCCGGAGCTCCGGAGCTCTGGGGCTCCGGAGCTCCGGAGCTCTGGGGCTCCGGAGCTCCGGTTCTCTGGAGCTCTGGAGCTCCGGAGCTCCGGTCCCCTGGAGCTCCGGAGCTCCGGTTCTCCGGAGCTCCGGTTCTACTGGTTGTCCGGAGCTCCGGAGCACCGGAGCTCCGGTCCTCTGGAGCTCCGAAAATTTTCTAAGTCCAAAAGTTGGACTTAGAAAAATTTTTGGACTTAGAAAAATTTTTGAGAACCAGGAAAGCTCCGGAGCTCCGGAGCTCCGGAGCTCCGGAGCTCCGGAGCTCCGGTCCTCTGGAGCTCCGGAGCTCCGGAGCTCCGGTCCTCTGGAGCTCCGGTCCTCTGGAGCTCCGGAGCTCCGGAGCTCCGGAGCTCCGGTCCTCTGGAGCTCCGGAGCTCCGGAGCTCCGGCCCTCTGGAGCTCTGGAGCTCCGGAGCTCCGGAGCTCCGAAAATTTTCTAAGTCCAAAAGTTGGACTTAGAAAAATTTTTGGACTTAGAAAAATTTTTGAGAACCAGGAAAGCTCCGGGGCTCCGGAGCTCCGGTCCTCTGGAGCTCCGGAGCTCCGGAGCTCCGGTTCTCCGGAGCTCTGGAGCTCCGGTCCTCTGGAGCTCCGGAGCTCCGGTCCTCTGGAGCTCCGGAGCTCCGGAGCTCCGGAGCTCCGAAAATTTTCTAAGTCCAAAAGTTGGACTTAGAAAAATTTTTGAGAACCAGGAAAGCTCCGGAGCTCCGGAGCTCCGGTCCTCTGGAGCTCCGGAGCTCCGGAGCTCTGGGGCTCCGGAGCTCTGGGGCTCCGGAGCTCCGGTTCTCTGGAGCTCTGGAGCTCCGGAGCTCCGGTCCTCTGGAGCTCCGGAGCTCTGGGGCTCCGGAGCTCTGGGGCTCCAGAGAACCGGAGCTCCGGAGCTCCGGAGCTCCGGAGCTCCAGAGGACCGGAGCTCCGGAGCTCCAGAGGACCGGAGCTCCGGAGCTCCGGAGCCCCAGAGCTCCGGAGCTCCGGTCCTCTGGAGCTCCGGAGCTCCGGTCCTCTGGAGCTCCGGAGCTCCGGAGCTCCGGAGCTCCGGTTCTCTGGAGCTCTGGAGCTCCGGAGCTCCGGAGCTCCGGTCCTCTGGCGCTCCGGAGCTCCGGAGCTCCGGAGCTCCGGTTCTCTGGAGCTCCGGAGCTCCGGAGCTCCGGCCCTCTGGAGCTCTGGAGCTCCGGAGCTCCGGAGCTCCGGAGCTCCGGAGCTCCGAAAATTTTCTAAGTCCAAAAGTTGGACTTAGAAAAATTTTTGGACTTAGAAAAATTTTCGGACTTAGAAAATTTTTGAGAACCAGGATTTTCACCGGGACATTTGCCCGTTTGTATCCGAAGGCAGCGCTCCTTCGGACACTTTTTCTCTCAGCCCCCGCTGAAAGACATAGCCATTTTTTCGCCCATTTTTTTTTCAAAGTTTTTCACTTTGAAAAATTCATATAAATTCAACCGAACCACCTAGGACCGGGGCACTTCGTGAGAAGGATGCCCGAATGTGAACCTTTTGGATCCCATACCGGCAGAGGACAGGCTCGGCCCGACGCCTGGAGCTCACATTCAAATTTTTCCTCTCCCTATATACTTGCCGAAGGCTTTTTGCAGACCACCGGAAATTGCAGGAGTGGGTGATTTATATGGGTCATGTCTTTCGATCCTTTTCTCCTTCCACGTACCGGTTCTATGGAGCTTCCCTGGAATATGGTTAAAATTGCAGCTCCGAGCTCCATATATTTTTCGAGTTATGGAGCTTTTTGTCGAAAAAGTTGAAAAATTTTCTAAGTCCAAAAAATTTTCTAAGTCCAAAAGTTGGACTTAGAAAATTTTTTGGACTTAGAAAATTTTTGAGAACCAGGAAAGCTCCGGAGCTCCGGAGCTCCGGTCCTCTGGAGCTCCGGTTCTCTGGAGCTCTGGAGCTCCGGAGCTCCGGTCCTCTGGAGCTCCGGGGCTCTGGAGCTCCGGAGCTCCGGTCCCCTGGAGCTCCGGAGCTCCGGTTCTCTGGAGCTCCGGAGCTCCGGTTCTCTGGAGCTCCGGAGCTCCGGTCCTCTGGAGCTCCGGGGCTCCGGAGCTCCGGTCCTCTGGAGCTCCGGAGCTCCGGAGCTCCGGAGCTCCGGAGCTCCGGTCCCCTGGAGCTCTGGAGCCCTGGAGCTCTGGAGCTCCGGAGCTCCGGAGCTCCGGTCCCCTGGAGCTCCGGAGCTCCGGTTCTCTGGAGCTCCGGAGCTCTGGAGCTCTGGAGCCCTGGAGCTCCGGAGCTCCGGAGCTCTGGAGCTCTGGAGCTCCGGAGCTCCGGAGCTCCGGTCCCCTGGAGCTCCGGAGCTCCGGTCCTCTGGAGCTCCGGAGCTCCGGTCCTCTGGAGCTCCGGAGCTCTGGAGCTCTGGAGCTCCGGAGCCCTGGAGCTCCGGAGCTCCGGAGCTCTGGAGCTCCGGAGCTCCGGAGCTCCGGTCCCCTGGAGCTCCGGAGCTCTGGAGCTCCGGAGCTCCGGAGCTCCGGTCCCCTGGAGCTCCGGAGCTCCGGTCCTCTGGAGCTCCGGAGCTCCGGAGCTCCGGTCCCCTGGAGCTCCGGAGCTCCGGTTCTCTGGAGCTCCGGAGCTCTGGAGCTCTGGAGCCCTGGAGCTCTGGAGCTCCGGAGCTCCGGAGCTCCGGTCCCCTGGAGCTCCGGAGCTCCGGAGCTCTGGAGCTCTGGAGCTCCGGAGCTCCGGAGCTCCGGTCCCCTGGAGCTCCGGAGCTCTGGAGCTCTGGAGCTCCGGAGCTCCGGAGCTCCGGTCCCCTGGAGCTCCGGAGCTCCGGTCCTCTGGAGCTCCGGAGCTCCGGAGCTCCGGAGCTCCGGTCCCCTGGAGCTCCGGAGCTCTGGAGCTCCGGAGCCCTGGAGCTCCGGTCCCCTGGAGCTCCGGAGCTCCGGAGCTCCGGTCCTCTGGAGCTCCGGAGCTCCGGAGCTCTGGAGCTCCGGAGCTCTGGAGCTCCGGAGCTCCGGAGCTCCGGTCCCCTGGAGCTCCGGAGCTCTGGAGCTCCGGAGCCCTGGAGCTCCGGTCCCCTGGAGCTCCGGAGCTCCGGAGCTCCGGCCCCCTGGAGCTCCGGAGCTCCGGAGCTCCGGAGCTCCGGTCCTCTGGAGCTCCGGAGCTCCGGAGCTCCGGCCCTCCGGTTCTACTGGTTGTCCGGAGCTCCGGCCCCCCTGGATCTATGGAGCTCCAGCCCTCCAAAAAAAATCAAAGTCCAACATTTGGACTTAGAAAATTTTCAGATTCCAATATTTTCCCCTCCCTATATACTTGCCGAAGGCTTTCTCCAGACCTCCGGCAAGTGCGGGAGTAGGCTAGCTCATATCCCATAGGTATTGGTAGACCCAAATGAACTGCCCTGGTAGACCTGAAAAATCGAAAAAATGACTATGTCCTTCGCGACTTAGTCATTTTTTCGACTTTTTTCCAAAAAAAATGACAGAGTCCTGTCGGACATAGTCATTTTTTCACACTTTTTCCAAAAAAATGACAGAGTCCTGTCGGACATAGTCATTTTTTCACACTTTTTCCAAAAAAATGACAGAGTCCTGTCGGACATAGTCATTTTTTCACACTTTTTCCAAAAAAATGACAGAGTCCTGTCGGACATAGTCATTTTTTCACACTTTTCGGACTTAGAATATTTTTCGACTTAGAATATTTTTGACAACCAGGGAATCCTGGAGGTATGGAGCTCCGGTCCTCCTGGAGGTATGGAGCTCCGGTCCTCCTGGAGGTATGGAGCTCCGGTCCTCCTGGAGGTATGGAGCTCCGGTCCTTATGGATCTATGGAGCTCTGGTTCTCCTGGAGCTATGGAGCTCCAGCTTTTATGGAGCTTTTCACATTTCCTGGAGGTTTTTTTTCCTCCATGGAAGTCGAATTAAATACATTTTGGTGATTCCTGGAGCTTTTTTCTTCCATGGAAGTCGAATTAAATACACTTTTGCGTTTTATGGAGGTCCTATTTTATACATTTTGGTGATTTCTGGAGGTTTTTTCTTCCATGGAAGTCGAATTAAATACACTTTTGCGTTTTATGGAGGTCCTATTTTATACATTTTGGTGATTTCTGGAGCTTTTTTCTTCCATGGAAGTCGAATTAAATACACTTTTGCGTTTTATGGAGGTCCTATTTTATACATTTTGGTGATTTCTGGAGCTTTTTTCTTCCATGGAAGTCGAATTAAATACACTTTTGCGTTTTATGGAGGTCCTATTTTATACATTTTGGTGATTTCTGGAGCTTTTTTCTTCCATGGAAGTCGAATTAAATACACTTTTGCGTTTTATGGAGGTCCTATTTTATACATTTTGGTGATTTCTGGAGGTCTATTCTTCCATGGAAGTCGAATTAAATACACTTTTGCGTTTTATGGAGGTCCTATTTTATACATTTTGGTGATTTCTGGAGCTTTTTTCTTCCATGGAAGTCGAATTAAATACACTTTTGCGTTTTATGGAGGTCCTATTTTATACATTTTGGTGATTCCTGGAGCTTTTTTCTTCCATGGAAGTCGAATTAAATACACTTTTGCGTTTTATGGAGGTCCTATTTTATACATTTTGGTGATTTCTGGAGCTTTTTTCTTCCATGGAAGTCGAATTAAATACACTTTTGCGTTTTATGGAGGTCCTATTTTATACATTTTGGTGATTTCTGGAGCTTTTTTCTTCCATGGAAGTCGAATTAAATACACTTTTGCGTTTTATGGAGGTCCTATTTTATACATTTTGGTGATTTCTGGAGCTTTTTTCTTCCATGGAAGTCGAATTAAATACACTTTTGCGTTTTATGGAGGTCCTATTTTATACATTTTGGTGATTCCTGGAGCTTTTTTCTTCCATGGAAGTCGAATTAAATACACTTTTGCGTTTTATGGAGGTCCTATTTTATACATTTTGAGCATTTCTGGAGGTTTTTTCTTCCATGGAAGTCGAATTAAATACACTTTTGCGTTTTATGGAGGTCCTATTTTATACATTTTGGTGATTTCTGGAGCTTTTTTCTTCCATGGAAGTCGAATTAAATACACTTTTGCGTTTTATGGAGGTCCTATTTTATACATTTTGGTGATTTCTGGAGCTTTTTTCTTCCATGGAAGTCGAATTAAATACACTTTTGCGTTTTATGGAGGTCCTATTTTATACATTTTGGTGATTCCTGGAGCTTTTTTCTTCCATGGAAGTCGAATTAAATACACTTTTGCGTTTTATGGAGGTCCTATTTTATACATTTTGGTGATTCCTGGAGCTTTTTTCTTCCATGGAAGTCGAATTAAATACACTTTTGCGTTTTATGGAGGTCCTATTTTATACATTTTGGTGATTCCTGGAGGTTTTTTCTTCCATGGAAGTCGAATTAAATACACTTTTGCGTTTTATGGAGGTCCTATTTTATACATTTTGGTGATTCCTGGAGCTTTTTTCTTCCATGGAAGTCGAATTAAATACACTTTTGCGTTTTATGGAGGTCCTATTTTATACATTTTGGTGATTCCTGGAGGTTTTTTCTTCCATGGAAGTCGAATTAAATACACTTTTGCGTTTTATGGAGGTCCTATTTTATACATTTTGAGCATTTCTGGAGGTTTTTTCTTCCATGGAAGTCGAATTAAATACACTTTTGCGTTTTATGGAGGTCCTATTTTATACATTTTGGTGATTCCTGGAGCTTTTTTCTTCCATGGAAGTCGAATTAAATACACTTTTGCGTTTTATGGAGGTCCTATTTTATACATTTTGGTGATTCCTGGAGCTTTTTTCTTCCATGGAAGTCGAATTAAATACACTTTTGCGTTTTATGGAGGTCCTATTTTATACATTTTGGTGATTCCTGGAGCTTTTTTCTTCCATGGAAGTCGAATTAAATACACTTTTGCGTTTTATGGAGGTCCTATTTTATACATTTTGGTGATTTCTGGAGCTTTTTTCTTCCATGGAAGTCGAATTAAATACACTTTTAGCTTTTATGGAGGTCCTATTTTATACATTTTGAGCATTTCTGGAGGTTTTTTCTTCCATGGAAGTCGAATTAAATACACTTTTAGCTTTTATGGAGGTCCTATTTTATACATTTTGAGCATTTCTGGAGGTTTTTTCTTCCATGGAAGTCGAATTAAATACACTTTTACGTTTTATGGAGGTCCTATTTTATACATTTTGAGCATTTCTGGAGGTCTATTTTTCCATGGAAGTCTATTTTTATACACTTTTACGTTTTATGGAGGTCCTATTTTATACATTTTGGTGATTTCTGGAGGTCTATTTTAATACATTTTAAGAATTTATGGAGGACCATTTTTATACACTTTACCCATTTATGGAGGTCTATTTTAATACATTTTCACCATTTATGGAGGTCTATTTTAATACAATTTCAGCATTTATGGAACTCTATTTTAATACACTTTAACCATTTCTGGAGGTTGAATTAAATACATTGTATGTGAATATGCATGTTTTGGGCCACTATTTTGAACAGAACCATCCTGGATCCTTATTTTTAAACAGAATAGTTAAATATACATTTACCAAGTCATATGAAACTATTTGTGTATAAAATAAACATACAGAACCGATTTAGCCTTTTATTAAGACAAAATATGTGATGTTAAAGTGTCCAATGTTGATGTCATTGATTTAGACATAACACAACTTCTGAACATCCCTGGATGATAATTTTTATACAGAATTGTCAATTATAGATCTCTTTTAATATTGGTTACCATCTTCATGTTAAAAAACAAACCAGAACCGAAATGGACCGGTTCTAATACAGGCATTGTTTTTATCGCAAATTAGCATGTTTTTGAAACTAATTATGGTGGCAAATAGCCCCAGAACGAGCTATAATCTTTATTTTTTCACAGAATGAGCAAAATATATTCCTCTACACAATATTAAAAAATCAAGTTAATAGTATCAACCAGAACCGACATGGACCGGTTCTAATACGACAACTTTGCAAAAATAGAGTACCAAAATAGAGGTCATTGATTATTGTATAACTAAGCCCCACAATATGTCTTAATGATTAAACTTTAAAGTATATTAGTAAATATGTCTATATCATCATTGAACACCATTCCTGGGTCAAAACACCAACCAGAACCGAAATGGACCGGTTCTAATAAAGACATTGTTTTTATCGCAATTTAGCATGTTTTTGACCTTTTTTATGATGGCAAATAGCCCCAGAACCATCTATAATATTGATTTTTTCACAGAATGAGCAAAATAGTTACATCTAGACAATATTAAAAAATCAAATTAATAGCATTAACCAGAACCGACCTGGACCGGTTCTAATACGACAACTTTGCAAAAATAGAGTACCAAAATAGAGGTCATTGATTATTGTATAACTAAGCCCCACAATATGTCTTAATGATTAAACTTTAAAGTATATTAGTAAATATGTCTATATCATCATTGAACACCATTCCTGGGTCAAAACACTAACCAGAACCGAAATGGACCGGTTATAATAAAGACATTGTTTTTATCGCAATTTAGCATGTTTTTGACATTTATTATGATGGCAAATAGCCCCAGAACCATCTATAATATTGATTTTTTCACAGAATGAGCAAAATAGTTACATCTAGACAATATTAAAAAATCAAATTAATAGCATTAACCAGAACCGACCTGGACCGGTTCTAATTCGACAACTTTGCAAAAAAAGAGTGCCCAGATAGAGGTCATTGATTATAGTATAACTAAGCCCCAGAATATGTTGTAATGATAAAACTTTAAAGTTTTTTAGAAAATCTATCTATATCATCATTAGACACCATTCATGGGTCAAAACACTAACCAGAACCGAAATGGACCGGTTATAATAAAGACATTGTTTTTATCGCAATTTAGCATGTTTTTGACATTTATTATGATGGCAAATAGCCCCAGAACGAGCTATAATGTTTATTTTTTCACAGAATGAGCAAAATAGTTACATCTACACAATATTAAAAAATCAAATTAATAGCATTAACCAGAACCGACCTGGACCGGTTCTAATTCGACAACTTTGCAAAAAAAGAGTGCCCAGATAGAGGTCATTGATTATGGTATAACTAAGCCCCAGAATATGTTGTAATAATAAAACTTTAAAGTTTATTAGAAAATCGATATATATCATCATTAGACACCATTCCTGGGTCAAAACACCAACCAGAACCGAAATGGACCGGTTCTAATAAAGACATTGTTTTTATCGCAAATTAGCATGTTTTTGAACTTTATTATAGTGGCAATTCGCCCCAGAACCATCCTTAATCTTTATTTTTTCACACAATGACCAGAATAGTTACCTCTACACAATATAAAAAAATCAAATTAATAGCATTCTCCAGAACCGACCTGGACCGGTTCTAATTCGACAACTTTGCAAAAATAGAGCACCAAATAAGAGGTCATTGATTATAGTATAACTAAGCCCCAGAACATGCCTTAATGATAAAACTTTAAAGTATATTAGTAAATATGTCTATATCATCATTGAAGACCATTCCTGGGTCAAAATATCAACCAGAACCGAAATGGACCGGTTCTAATAAAGACATTGTTTTTATCGCAAATTAGCATGTTTTTGAACTTTATTATAGTGGCAATTCGCCCCAGAACCATCTATAATGTTTATTTTTTCACAGAATGACCAAAAGAGTTACCTTTACACAATATAAAAAAATCAAATTAATAACATTAACCAGAACCGACCTGGACCGGTTCTAATTCGACAACTTTGCAAAAATAGAGCACCAAATAAGAGGTCATTGATTATAGTATAACTAAGCCCCAGAACATGCCTTAATGATAAAACTTTAAAGTATATTAGTAAATATGTCTATATCATCATTGAAGACCATTCCTGGGTCAAAACATTAACCAGAACCGAAATGGACCGGTTCTAATAAAGACATTGTTTTTATCGCAAATTAGCATGTTTTTGACCTTTATTATAGTGGCAATTCGCCCCAGAACCATCTATAATGTTTATTTTTTCACAGAATGAGCAAAATAGTTACCTCTAGACAATATTAAAAAATCAAATTAATAGCATTAACCAGAACCGACCTGGACCGGTTCTAATACGACAACTTTGCAAAAATAGAGTACCAAAATAGAGGTCATTGATTATGGTATAACTAAGCCCCAGAATATGTCTTAATGATAAAATTTTAAAATATATTAGTAAATATGTCTATATCATCATTGAACACCATTCCTGGGTAAAAATATCAACCAGAACCGAAATGGACCGGTTCTAATAAAGACATTGTTTTTATCGCAAATTAGCATGTTTTTGACATTTATTACAGTGGCAATTCGCCCCAGAACCATCTATAATGTTTATTTTTTCACAGAATGAGCAAAATAGTTACTTCTACACAATATAAAAAAATCAAGTTAATAGCATTAACCAGAACCGACCTGGACCGGTTCTAATTCGACAACTTTGCAAAAATAGAGCACCAAATAAGAGGTCATTGATTATAGTATAACTAAGCCCCAGAACATGCCTTAATGATAAAACTTTAAAGTATATTAGAGAATATACTAACATTATCATTAGACACCAATTTTGTGTCAAAACACTAACCAGAACCGAAATGGACCGGTTCTAATAAAGACATTGTTTTTATCGCAAATTAGCATGTTTTTGACCTTTATTATAGTGGCAATTCGCCCCAGAACCATCCTTAATCTTAATTTTTTCACACATTGACCAGAATAGTTACCTCTACACAATATAAAAAAATCAAATTAATAGCATTCTCCAGAACCGACCTGGACCGGTTCTAATACGACAACTTTGCAAAAATAGAGTTCCAAAATAGAGGTCCTTGATTATAGTATAACTAAGCTCCAGAACATGCCCTAATGATGAAACTTTAAAGTATATTAGTAAATATGTCTATATCATCATTAGACACCATTTCTGGGTCAAATAACCAACCAGAACCGAAATGGACCGGTTCTAATAAAGACATTGTTTTTATCGCAAATTAGCATGTTTTTGACCTTTATTATGTTGGCAAATAGCCCCAGAACCACTTTTAATCTTTATTTTTTCACAGAATGAGCAAAATAGTGTTATCTACACAATATACAAAATTCAAGTTAATAGCACTAACCAGAACCGACATGGACCGGTTCTAATACGACAACTATGCAAAAATAAAGTATCCAAATAGAGGTCATTGATTATAGTATAACTAAACCCCAGAACATGCTATAATGATGAAACTTTAAAGTATATTAGTAAATATGTCTATATCATCATTAGACACCATTTCTGGGTCAAATAACCAACCAGAACCGAAATGGACCGGTTCTAATAAAGACATTGTTTTTATCGCAAATTAGCATGTTTTTGACCTTTATTATAGTGGCAATTCGCTCCAGAACCATCTATAATGTTTATTTTTTCACAGAATGACCAGAAGAGTTACCTCTACACAATATAAAAAAATCAAATTAATAACCATAACCAGAACCGACATGGACCGGTTCTAATACGACAACTATGCAAAAATAAAGTACCCAAATAGAGGTCATTGATTATAGTATAACTAAACCCCAGAACATGCTATAATGATGAAACTTTAAAGTATATTAGAAAATATACCCCCATCATCATTTGACACCATTTGTGTGTCAATACACCAACCAGAACCGAAATGGACCGGTTATAATGCAACCCCTTTTTTTATCGCAAATTAGCATGTTTTTGACCTTTATTATAGTGGCAAATAGCCCCAGAACCACCCTTAATCTTTATTTTTACACAGAATGAGCCAAATAGATTCATCTACAAAATATAAAAAAATCAAGTTAATAGCACTAACCAGAACCGACATGGACCGGTTCTAATACGACAACTATGCAAAAATAAAGTACCCAAATAGAGGTCATTGATTATAGTATAACTAAGCCCCAGAACATGTTTTAATGATGAAACTTTAAATTATATTAGAAAATATAGTAACATTATTATTAGACACCCTTTTTGTGTCAATACACCAACCAGAACCGAAATGGACCGGTTATAATGCAACCCCTTTTTTTTATCGCAAATTAGCCTGTTTTTGACCTTTATTATAATGTCAAATAGCCCCAGAACCTTCCTTAGTCTTCATTTTTTCACAGAATAAGCAAAATAGTTTCACCTACACAATATAAAAAATTCAAGTTAATAGCAGTAACCAGAACTGACATGTACCGGTTCTAATACAACAACCATGCAAAATCTTAGTTGTCAATTGGAGGTCATTGATTATAGTATAACTCTGCCCCAGAACATGCCCTAATGATAAAACTTTATATAATATTAGAAAATACATCTACATCATCATTAGAAACCATTCCCAGGTCAAATAACCCACCAGAACCGAACCAAACCTCTTATAATGCAACCACTAAGTTTATCGCAAATTAGCATGTTTTTGATACTATTTATGGTGGGAAATAGTCCCAGAATGTCCCTGAAAGTTTATTTCTTCACAAATAAGTCATTTATACAATTCCCCAGAGATATGACAAAGTCCCCGTGCAAATACATCCACCAGAACCGAAATGGACCATTTCTATTACAGGCATTATGTTAAATCAAGTGCTCCAGTTAATGACACTATTTATTGTATAAAATATCTCCAGAACATCCCTGGATGAATATTTTTACACAGAATTATCAACAATACATATACCTACATATTTAAAAGCATTCCCAGTTTAAAACAATAACCAGAACCGACTAAACCTTATTATAATGCATGCACAATTTTATCGCAAATAGCCATGATTTATAATACTATTTATGGTGGTAGAAATCACCAGAATGTCCCTGAAAATTAATTTTTTCACCAATATGTCAATAATACACCCCTTTATCTATAAAAAAAAATCCCAACTGAAAATAACCCTTCAGAACCGAAATGGACCGTATTTAATACAGGCACCTACAATTCAATCATCAAATTTTCCTCGTACCAAGAGCATTTCCAGGCTGAATATCCAACCAGAACTGGTTATTTTGATAGAAAAAGATGTAATATAGACCCAGCAAATATTCAGGCACTTTTCCCCGTGTAAATACACCCACCAGAACCGTTTTTAAACCCGTTTTTATACACTACAGTAAGCAAGTACGCTTTGGACGCTGTTGGGAAAAGGGAAAAAGATGTCCTCCTGTGGACACTTTTTGTCATTACATGCCGTAAGGTATCGAACTTTTGGACGTTTTAAGCAACCCCTGGACCTAGCGATTCGGTTCTTTTGGATTCAATCTACTCTAATAAGTGTCCTCTTATTTTAGAAACAAATTTGGAGTCTATAGGACATTCAGGAAAAAAATAAGACTCCTATTTATGGTTGTATTCTCACTACCAATAATAACCCCATTTGACACACTATTTATGCTATAAAATAGCACCAGAATGTCACTGGATGATAATTTTTTCACCATTTAGTCATAAATACATCCTGAATTCATTCAGAACACATAAATATTTAAAATAACCCCCCAGAATCAAATTGAACCGATTTTAATGTGGGCAATATGCACTGTTCTGTACACTATTGATGCTATAAAATAGCCCCAGAATGTCACTGGATGATGATTTCTTCACTATTTAGTCATAAATACATACTGAATTCATTAAGAATACAAAATGATGTCAAATAACCCTCCACAACCAAAATGGACCTTATTTAATACAGGCACCTACAATTCAATCATCAAATTTTCCTCGTACCAAGAGCAATTCCAGGCTGAATATAAACCTAAAACTGATTCTTTTGATATCAAAAGATGTAATATAAACCTAGGAAATATTCAGGAACTTTACCCCGTGTAAATTGACCCATCAGAACCGTTTTGGACCGGTTTTTTATACATTACCGTACGCAAGTACGCTTTGGACGCTGTTGGGAAAAGGGAAAAAAGATGCCCTCCTGTGGACACTTTTTGTCATTACATGCCGTAAGGTATCGAACTTTTGGACGTTTTAAGCCACCCCTGGACTTAGCGATTCGGTTCTTTTGGACTCAATCTATTCTAAATAATGTTTACTTATTTTAGAAACAAATTTGGAGTCTATAGGACATTCAGGAAAAAAATAAGCCTCCTATTTATGGTTGTATTCTCACTACCAATAATAACCCCATTTGACACACTATTTATGCTATAAAATAGGCCCAGAATGTCACTGGATGATAATTTTTTCACTATTTAGTCATAAATACATCCTGTTTTCATTCAGAATACATAATTATGTAAAATAACTCTCCAGAACCAAATTGGACCGATTTTTTAATAGGCAATATGCACTGTTCTGTAGACTATTTATGGTATGAAATAGGCCCAGAATATAACTGGATGAATATTTTTGACACTATTTAGTTACAAATACATACACTTAGTGATTTGACAACATTATTAGTTAAAATGACCATACAGAACTTATATTACCCAGTTTTAATACAACCAGCATGTCAAATAAAGTAGTCATATGGAGGTCATTCATTATGGTATAACAAAAGCCCAGAACATAACTGGATGATTATTTTTATATAGAATAGTCAAATATACATCCTTATCATCATTGAACACCATTTATAACTAAATACACCCACCAGAACAAAGTGGGCCTAGTTCAAATACAGGCACTGTTTTTAATACAAATTTGCATGTTTTTGACACTTATTAATGTGGCAAATAGCCCCAGAACCAGCCAGGATGATTATTTTTACAAAGAATAATGTTAATACATACACCAACATAATTGACACAAATTCTTTGTTAATAACATCATTCAGAACCTACATGGACCAGTTGTAATACAAGAAAAAGCCAAAATATAGTGCTCAAATAGAGGTCATTCATTATGGTATAACAAAGCTTCAGAACATGCCTGGAAGATAAAACTTTAAATTATATTAGAAAATACATTCCCATCATCATTGCAAACAAGTTTTGTGTAAATACACCAACCAGAACCGAAATGGACCGGTTATAATAAAGACATATTTTTTATCGCAAATTAGCATGTTTTGGACACATTTTATAGTGGCAAATATCATCAGAACAATATTGGATCTTGATTTTTGCACAGAATGATAAAGACACATTTATCTACATGCAGTAAAAACCCCTAGTTAACAGCATCAACCAGAACCGAGTGGGCTCGGTTCTAATACCAAAAAACTTGCAAAATAAAATGCAAAAACTGAGGTCATTGATTATAGTATAACAATGCCCCAGAACATGCCTGGATGATAAAACTTTGAATCATATTAGCAAATACATTCTTTTCATCATTGGACAAAAAAACCAGGCAAATACACCCACCAGAACCGAAATGGACCGGTTATAATGTAACCCTTATTTTTATCGCTTAATTAGCATGTTTTGGACACATTTTATGTTGGCAAATAGCCCCAGAACCATCATGGATCTTTAATTTTGCAAAGAATGATAAAGACACATTTATCTACATGCAGTAAAAACCCCTGGTTAACAGCATTAACCAGAACCGAGTGGGCTCGGTTCTAATACAAAAAACTTGCAAAATAAAATGCAAAAATTGAGGTCATTGATTATGGTATAACAAAGCCTCAGAACATGCCTGAATAACAAAACTTTGAATTATATTAGCAAATACATTGTTATCATCATTGGACACAAGTTTCATGCAAATACCCCCACCAGAACCGAAATGGGCCGGTTATAATGCAACCCTTATTTTTTTCGCAAATTAGCATGTTTTGGACACTTATTATGATGTCAAATAGCCCTAAAACAATCCTGGATCTTGATTTTTACAGAGAATGATCAAAACACATGTATCTACATGTAGTAAAAACCCCTGGTTAACAGCACTAACCAGAACCGAGTGGGCTCGGTTCTAATAGAAAAAACTTGCAAAATAAAATGCAAAATTTGAGGTCATTGATTATGGTATAACTAAGCTCAAGAACATCAGAGGATGATAAATTGTACACATTTTAGTCAAAAAGACATGCACCTCATCAGTAGACAAAGATTTAAGCCAAATAAACCCACCAGAACCGAAATGGACCGGTTATAATGCAACCTTTATTTTTATCGCAAATTAGCATGTTTTTGACACTTATTATGGTGCCAAATAACCCCAGAACAATCCTGGATCTTGATTTTTACACAGAATGATCAAAACACATGTCTATATATGTAGTAAAAACCCCTGGATAACAGCACTAACCAGAACCGAGTGGGCTCGGTTCTAATACAAAAAATTTGCAAAATGAAATGCTAAAATTGAGGTCACTGATTATGGTATAACTAAGCTCCAAAACATCACAAGATGATAAATTTTACAGAAATTAGTCAAAAAGACATCCACCTCATCATTAGACAAAAGTGATAGCCAAATAAACTCATCAGAACCGAAATGGACCGGTTGTAATGCAACCTATATTTTTATCGCAATTAAGCATGTTTTTGACACTTATTATTATGCCAATTAGCCCCAGAACCATCATGGATCTTTATTTTTGCACAGAATGATTGAAACACATCTATCTACTTGTAGTAAAAACCCCTGTTTAACAGCACCAACCAGAACCGAGTAAGCTTGGTTCTAATACAAAAAACTTGCAAAATAAAATGCAAAAATTTAGGTCATTGATTATGGTATAACTAAGCTCCAAAACATCACAGGATGATAAATTTTACACATATTATTCAAAAAGACATTCCCATTTAATTTAACTCAAGTTTCAGGAAAATAAACCCACCAAAACCGAATTGGACCGGTTATAATGCAACCCTTATTTTTATCGCAAATTAGCATGTTTTGAACACATTTTATGTTGGCAAATAGCCCCAAAAGCATCCTGGATGATAATTTTTTTCACAGAATACGCAAAATAGATTAGTTTACACAATATAAAAAATTCTGGTTCATTAGATTAACCAGAACCGAGTGGGCTCGGTTTTAATACAACATCCATGCAAAAACACATTACCCAAATGGAGGTCATTGATTATGGTATAATTAAGATCCAGAACATGTTAAGATGATAATTTTGAAACCATTTAGTCAATAAGACATTCTTATCATCATTTGGACATCATTTCCAGGTCAAACTATCAACCAGAACCAACTGGGCCTTGTTTAATTAAAGGCAACATTTTATCGCAAATAAGCATGTTTTTGACACTATTTATAGTAAAAATTAGTCCCAGAACATCCCTGGATGATTATTTTTACACAAATCAGTCATTATTACATCCACACAGAGATAAAATAAAGTCCCAAATCAAAATAACACTCCAGAACCAAAAATGGACCGTTTTTTAATACAGGCACTATACTATATCAAGTGCCCATGTTTATGACACATTTTATGATATAAAATAGTCCCAGAACATTACTGGATCTTTATTTTTACACAGAATAAGCTAAACACATCCCTTTACACATTTAAAACAATTCCTGGTTAATAGAACTAACCAGAACCGACTGGACCTTATTATAATGCATGCACAATTTTATCGCAAATAGCCATGATTTATGATACTATTTAAGGTGGTAAAAATCACCAGAATGTCCCTGAAAGTTATTTTTTTCACCAATCTGTCAACAAAACATCTACCTAAATATAGAAAAAAATCCTAAATCAAAATAACCCCCCAAAACTGAAATGGACCGGTTTTAATACAGGCAACTACAATTCAGTCATCAAATTTTCCTCGTACCAAAGGTATTTCCTGGCTGAATATCCAAACAGAACTTGTTATTTTGATATAAAAAGATGTAATATAGACCTAGGAAATATTCAGGCACTTTTCCCGGTGTAAATTGACCCATCAGAACCGTTTTGGACCCGTTTTTATACACTACCGTAAGTTTTGGACGATTGACGCTGTTTGGAAAAGGGAAAAAGATGCCCTCCTGTGGACACTTTTTGTCATTACACGCCGTAAGGTATCGAACTTTTGGACGTTTTAAGCAGCCCCTGGACCTAGCGATTCGGTTTTTTTGGACTCAATCTATTCTAATTAATGTCCTCTTATTTTAGAAATAAATTTGGAGTCTATAGGACATTCAGGGGAAAAGTAAGACTACTATTTATGGTTGTATTTATCACTACTAATAATAACACCATTTGACACACTATTTCTTGTATAAAATAGGCCCAGAATGTCACTGGATGATAATTTTTACACTATTTAGTCATAAATATGTCTCCCATGATATTAGACTACATTAATGTGTAAAACTAAATACCAGAACCAAAATGGACTTATTTTAACACTGTCAATGTGTTTATTGAATTGAGGCATGTTTTGAACACTATTTATAGGATAAAATAGACCCAGAATCATCATGCATCTTTATTTTTTCACAAGTTAGTCATAAATACATGCACAAATGAATAAGACCACATGAATAGGTAAAATACTCATCCAGAACTAAATTGGACTGATTTTATTGTAGGCAATATACATGTTTTGTACACTATTTATGGTATAAAATAGCCCCAGAATATCCCTGGATGATTATTTTTACACAAATTAGTAAGAAATACATCCACCAAGTAATTTTAACACATTCCCACTTGAAATGATCCTCAAAAACCAAATTGGACCCATTTTATTACAGGTTATATGCATGTTTTGTACAATTTGTATGGTATCAAAAGCTTTTCCGAGCTAAATATTAACTTTTAACCGTTTTTTTTTTTATAAAAAGATGTAATATAGACTCAGCAAATATTCAGGCACTTTTCCCCGTGTATATTGACCCACCAGAACCGTTTCCAACCGTTTTTATACACTACAGTACGCATTGGACGCTGTTGGGAAAAGGGAAAAAGATGTCCTCCTGTGGACACTTTTTGTCATTACATGCCGTAAGGTATCGAACTTTTGGACGTTTTAAGCAACCCCTGGACCTAGCGATTCGGTTCTTTTGGATTCAATCTACTCTAATAAGTGTCCTCTTATTTTAGAAACAAATTTGGAGTCTATAGGACATTCAGGAAAAAAATAAGCCTCCTATTTATGGTTGTATTCTCACTACCAATAATAACCCCATTTGACACACTATTTATGCTATAAAATAGCACCAGAATGTCACTGGATGATAATTTTTTCACCATTTAGTCATAAATACATCCTGAATTCATTCAGAACACATAAATATTTAAAATAACCCCCCAGAATCAAATTGAACCGATTTTAATGTGGGCAATATGCACTGTTCTGTACACTATTGATGCTATAAAATAGCCCCAGAATGTCACTGGATGATGATTTCTTCACTATTTAGTCATAAATACATACTGAATTCATTGAAATACAAAATGATGTCAAATAACCCTTCACAACCAAAATGGACCTTATTTAATACAGGCACCTACAATTCAATCATCAAATTTTCCTCGTACCAAGAGCAATTCCAGGCTGAATATAAATCTAAAACTTATTCTTTTGATATAAAAAAGATGTAATATAAACCTAGGAAATATTCAGGAACTTTACCCCGTGTAAATTGACCCATCAGAACCGTTTTGGACCGGTTTTTTATACATTACCGTACGCAAGTACGCTTTGGACGCTGTTGGGAAAAGGGAAAAAAGATGCCCTCCTGTGGACACTTTTTGTCATTACACGCCGTAAGGTATCGAACTTTTGGGCGTTTTAAGCCACCCCTGGACCTAGCGATTCGGTTCTTTTGGACTCAATCTATTCTAAATAATGTTTACTTATTTTAGAAACAAATTTGGAGTGTATAGGACATTCAGGAAAAAAATAAGCCTCCTATTTATGGTTGTATTCTCACTACCAATAATAACCCCATTTGACACACTATTTATGCTATAAAATAGGCCCAGAATGTCACTGGATGATAATTTTTTCACTATTTAGTCATAAATACATCCTGATTTCATTCAGAATACATAATTATGTAAAATAACTCTCCAGAACCAAATTGGACCGATTTTTTAATAGGCAATATGCACTGTTCTGTACACTATTTATGGTATGAAATAGGCCCAGAATATAACTGGATGAATATTTTTGACACTATTTAGTTACAAATACATACACTTAGTGATTTGACAACATTATTAGTTAAAATGACCATACAGAACTTATATTACCCACTTTTAATACAACCAGCATGTCAAATAAAGTAGTCATATGGAGGTCATTCATTATGGTATAACAAAAGCCCAGAACATAACTGGATGATTATTTTTAGATAGAATAGTCAAATATACATCCTTATCATCATTGAACACCATTTATAACTAAATACACCCACCAGAACAAAGTGGGCCTAGTTCAAATACAGGCACTGTTTTTAATACAAATTTGCATGTTTTTGACACTTATTAATGTGGCAAATAGCCCCAGAACCAGCCAGGATGATTATTTTTACAAAGAATAATGTTAATACATACACCAACATAATTGACACAAATTCTTTGTTAATAACATCATTCAGAACCTACATGGACCAGTTGTAATACAAGAAAAAGCCAAAATATAGTGCTCAAATAGAGGTCATTCATTATGGTATAACAAAGCTTCAGAACATGCCTGGAAGATAAAACTTTAAATTATATTAGAAAATACATTCCCATCATCATTGCAAACAAGTTTTGTGTAAATACACCAACCAGAACCGAAATGGACCGGTTATAATAAAGACATTGTTTTTATCGCAAATTGGCATGTTTTGGACACATTTTATAGTGGCAAATATCATCAGAACAATATTGGATCTTGATTTTTGCACAGAATGATAAAAACACATTTATCTACATGCAGTAAAAACCCCTAGTTAACAGCATCAACCAGAACCGAGTGGGCTCGGTTCTAATACCCAAAAACTTGCAAAATAAAATGCAAAAACTGAGGTCATTGATTATAGTATAACAATGCCCCAGAACATGCCTGGATGATAAAACTTTAAATCATATTAGCAAATACATTCTTTTCATCATTGGACACAAAATCCAGGCAAATACACCCACCAGAACCGAAATGGACCGGTTATAATGTAACCCTTATTTTTATCGCAAATTAGCATGTTTTGGACACATTTTATGTTGGCAAATAGCCCCAGAACCATCATGGATCTTTAATTTTGCAAAGAATGATAAAGACACATTTATCTACATGCAGTAAAAACCCCTGGTTAACAGCAATAACCAGAACCGAGTGGGCTCGGTTCTAATACAAGAAACTTGCAAAAAAAAATGGGAAAATTCAGGTCATTGATTATGGTATAACAAAGCCCCAGAACATGCGTGGATAATAAAACTTTAAATTATATTAGCAAATACATCCCTTTCATCATTGGACACAAAATCCAAGCAAATACACCCACCAGAACCGAAATGGACCGGTTAGAATGCAACCCTATTTTTTATCGCAATTAAGCATGTTTTTGACATTTATTATAGTGCCAAATAACCCCAGAACAATCCAGGATCTTGATTTTTACACAGAATGATAAAAACACATGTATCTACACGCAGTAAAAATTCCTGGTTAACAGCCTTAACCAGAACCGAGTGGGCTCGGTTCTAATACAAAAAACTTGCAAAATAAAATGCAAAAATTGAGGTCATTGATTATGGTATAACAAAGCCTCAGAACATGCCTGAATAACAAAACTTTGAATTATATTAGCAAATACATTGTTATCATCATTGGACACAAGTTTCATGCAAATACCCCCACCAGAACCGAAATGGGCCGGTTATAATGCAACCCTTATTTTTTTCGCAAATTAGCATGTTTTGGACACTTATTATGATGTCAAATAGCCCTAAAACAATCCTGGATCTTGATTTTTACAGAGAATGATCAAAACACATGTATCTACATGTAGTAAAAACCCCTGGTTAACAGCACTAACCAGAACCGAGTGGGCTCGGTTCTAATAGAAAAAACTTACAAAATAAAATGCAAAATTTGAGGTCATTGATTATGATAAAAATAAGCTCCAGAACATCACAGGATGATAAATTTTACACATATTAGTACAAAAGACGTGCACCTCATCAATAGACAAAGGTTATAGCCATATAAACCCACCAGAACCGAAATGGACCGGTTATAATGCAACCTTTATTTTTATCGCAAATTAGCATGTTTTTGACACTTATTATGGTGCCAAATAACCCCAGAACAATCCTGGATCTTGATTTTTACACAGAATGATCAAAACACATGTCTATATATGTAGTAAAAACCCCTGGATAACAGCACTAACCAGAACCGAGTGGGCTCGGTTCTAATACAAAAAATTTGCAAAATGAAATGCTAAAATTGAGGTCACTGATTATGGTATAACTAAGCTCCAAAACATCACAAGATGATAAATTTTACAGAAATTAGTCAAAAAGACATCCACCTCATCATTAGACAAAAGTGATAGCCAAATAAACTCATCAGAACCGAAATGGACCGGTTGTAATGCAACCTATATTTTTATCGCAATTAAGCATGTTTTTGACACTTATTATTATGCCAATTAGCCCCAGAACCATCATGGATCTTTATTTTTGCACAGAATGATTGAAACACATCTATCTACTTGTAGTAAAAACCCCTGTTTAACAGCACCAACCAGAACCGAGTAAGCTTGGTTCTAATACAAAAAACTTGCAAAATAAAATGCAAAAATTTAGGTCATTGATTATGGTATAACTAAGCTCCAAAACATCACAGGATGATAAATTTTACACATATTATTCAAAAAGACATTCCCATTTAATTTAACTCAAGTTTCAGGAAAATAAACCCACCAAAACCGAATTGGACCGGTTATAATGCAACCCTTATTTTTATCGCAAATTAGCATGTTTTGAACACATTTTATGTTGGCAAATAGCCCCAAAAGCATCCTGGATGATAATTTTTTTCACAGAATACGCAAAATAGATTAGTTTACACAATATAAAAAATTCTGGTTCATTAGATTAACCAGAACCGAGTGGGCTCGGTTTTAATACAACATCCATGCAAAAACACATTACCCAAATGGAGGTCATTGATTATGGTATAATTAAGATCCAGAACATGTTAAGATGATAATTTTGAAACCATTTAGTCAATAAGACATTCTTATCATCATTTGGACATCATTTCCAGGTCAAACTATCAACCAGAACCAACTGGGCCTTGTTTAATTAAAGGCAACATTTTATCGCAAATAAGCATGTTTTTGACACTATTTATAGTAAAAATTAGTCCCAGAACATCCCTGGATGATTATTTTTACACAAATCAGTCATTATTACATCCACACAGAGATAAAATAAAGTCCCAAATCAAAATAACACTCCAGAACCAAAAATGGACCGTTTTTTAATACAGGCACTATACTATATCAAGTGCCCATGTTTATGACACATTTTATGATATAAAATAGTCCCAGAACATTACTGGATCTTTATTTTTACACAGAATAAGCTAAACACATCCCTTTACACATTTAAAACAATTCCTGGTTAATAGAACTAACCAGAACCGACTGGACCTTATTATAATGCATGCACAATTTTATCGCAAATAGCCATGATTTATGATACTATTTAAGGTGGTAAAAATCACCAGAATGTCCCTGAAAGTTATTTTTTTCACCAATCTGTCAACAAAACATCTACCTAAATATAGAAAAAAATCCTAAATCAAAATAACCCCCCAAAACTGAAATGGACCGGTTTTAATACAGGCAACTACAATTCAGTCATCAAATTTTCCTCGTACCAAAGGTATTTCCTGGCTGAATATCCAAACAGAACTTGTTATTTTGATATAAAAAGATGTAATATAGACCTAGGAAATATTCAGGCACTTTTCCCGGTGTAAATTGACCCATCAGAACCGTTTTGGACCCGTTTTTATACACTACCGTAAGTTTTGGACGATTGACGCTGTTTGGAAAAGGGAAAAAGATGCCCTCCTGTGGACACTTTTTGTCATTACACGCCGTAAGGTATCGAACTTTTGGACGTTTTAAGCAGCCCCTGGACCTAGCGATTCGGTTTTTTTGGACTCAATCTATTCTAATTAATGTCCTCTTATTTTAGAAATAAATTTGGAGTCTATAGGACATTCAGGGGAAAAGTAAGACTACTATTTATGGTTGTATTTATCACTACTAATAATAACACCATTTGACACACTATTTCTTGTATAAAATAGGCCCAGAATGTCACTGGATGATAATTTTTACACTATTTAGTCATAAATATGTCTCCCATGATATTAGACTACATTAATGTGTAAAACTAAATACCAGAACCAAAATGGACTTATTTTAACACTGTCAATGTGTTTATTGAATTGAGGCATGTTTTGAACACTATTTATAGGATAAAATAGACCCAGAATCATCATGCATCTTTATTTTTTCACAAGTTAGTCATAAATACATGCACAAATGAATAAGACCACATGAATAGGTAAAATACTCATCCAGAACTAAATTGGACTGATTTTATTGTAGGCAATATACATGTTTTGTACACTATTTATGGTATAAAATAGCCCCAGAATATCCCTGGATGATTATTTTTACACAAATTAGTAAGAAATACATCCACCAAGTAATTTTAACACATTCCCACTTGAAATGATCCTCAAAAACCAAATTGGACCCATTTTATTACAGGTTATATGCATGTTTTGTACAATTTGTATGGTATCAAAAGCTTTTCCGAGCTAAATATTAACTTTTAACCGTTTTTTTTTTTATAAAAAGATGTAATATAGACTCAGCAAATATTCAGGCACTTTTCCCCGTGTATATTGACCCACCAGAACCGTTTCCAACCGTTTTTATACACTACAGTACGCATTGGACGCTGTTGGGAAAAGGGAAAAAGATGTCCTCCTGTGGACACTTTTTGTCATTACATGCCGTAAGGTATCGAACTTTTGGACGTTTTAAGCAACCCCTGGACCTAGCGATTCGGTTCTTTTGGATTCAATCTACTCTAATAAGTGTCCTCTTATTTTAGAAACAAATTTGGAGTCTATAGGACATTCAGGAAAAAAATAAGCCTCCTATTTATGGTTGTATTCTCACTACCAATAATAACCCCATTTGACACACTATTTATGCTATAAAATAGCACCAGAATGTCACTGGATGATAATTTTTTCACCATTTAGTCATAAATACATCCTGAATTCATTCAGAACACATAAATATTTAAAATAACCCCCCAGAATCAAATTGAACCGATTTTAATGTGGGCAATATGCACTGTTCTGTACACTATTGATGCTATAAAATAGCCCCAGAATGTCACTGGATGATGATTTCTTCACTATTTAGTCATAAATACATACTGAATTCATTGAAATACAAAATGATGTCAAATAACCCTTCACAACCAAAATGGACCTTATTTAATACAGGCACCTACAATTCAATCATCAAATTTTCCTCGTACCAAGAGCAATTCCAGGCTGAATATAAATCTAAAACTTATTCTTTTGATATAAAAAAGATGTAATATAAACCTAGGAAATATTCAGGAACTTTACCCCGTGTAAATTGACCCATCAGAACCGTTTTGGACCGGTTTTTTATACATTACCGTACGCAAGTACGCTTTGGACGCTGTTGGGAAAAGGGAAAAAAGATGCCCTCCTGTGGACACTTTTTGTCATTACACGCCGTAAGGTATCGAACTTTTGGGCGTTTTAAGCCACCCCTGGACCTAGCGATTCGGTTCTTTTGGACTCAATCTATTCTAAATAATGTTTACTTATTTTAGAAACAAATTTGGAGTGTATAGGACATTCAGGAAAAAAATAAGCCTCCTATTTATGGTTGTATTCTCACTACCAATAATAACCCCATTTGACACACTATTTATGCTATAAAATAGGCCCAGAATGTCACTGGATGATAATTTTTTCACTATTTAGTCATAAATACATCCTGATTTCATTCAGAATACATAATTATGTAAAATAACTCTCCAGAACCAAATTGGACCGATTTTTTAATAGGCAATATGCACTGTTCTGTACACTATTTATGGTATGAAATAGGCCCAGAATATAACTGGATGAATATTTTTGACACTATTTAGTTACAAATACATACACTTAGTGATTTGACAACATTATTAGTTAAAATGACCATACAGAACTTATATTACCCACTTTTAATACAACCAGCATGTCAAATAAAGTAGTCATATGGAGGTCATTCATTATGGTATAACAAAAGCCCAGAACATAACTGGATGATTATTTTTAGATAGAATAGTCAAATATACATCCTTATCATCATTGAACACCATTTATAACTAAATACACCCACCAGAACAAAGTGGGCCTAGTTCAAATACAGGCACTGTTTTTAATACAAATTTGCATGTTTTTGACACTTATTAATGTGGCAAATAGCCCCAGAACCAGCCAGGATGATTATTTTTACAAAGAATAATGTTAATACATACACCAACATAATTGACACAAATTCTTTGTTAATAACATCATTCAGAACCTACATGGACCAGTTGTAATACAAGAAAAAGCCAAAATATAGTGCTCAAATAGAGGTCATTCATTATGGTATAACAAAGCTTCAGAACATGCCTGGAAGATAAAACTTTAAATTATATTAGAAAATACATTCCCATCATCATTGCAAACAAGTTTTGTGTAAATACACCAACCAGAACCGAAATGGACCGGTTATAATAAAGACATTGTTTTTATCGCAAATTGGCATGTTTTGGACACATTTTATAGTGGCAAATATCATCAGAACAATATTGGATCTTGATTTTTGCACAGAATGATAAAAACACATTTATCTACATGCAGTAAAAACCCCTAGTTAACAGCATCAACCAGAACCGAGTGGGCTCGGTTCTAATACCCAAAAACTTGCAAAATAAAATGCAAAAACTGAGGTCATTGATTATAGTATAACAATGCCCCAGAACATGCCTGGATGATAAAACTTTAAATCATATTAGCAAATACATTCTTTTCATCATTGGACACAAAATCCAGGCAAATACACCCACCAGAACCGAAATGGACCGGTTATAATGTAACCCTTATTTTTATCGCAAATTAGCATGTTTTGGACACATTTTATGTTGGCAAATAGCCCCAGAACCATCATGGATCTTTAATTTTGCAAAGAATGATAAAGACACATTTATCTACATGCAGTAAAAACCCCTGGTTAACAGCAATAACCAGAACCGAGTGGGCTCGGTTCTAATACAAGAAACTTGCAAAAAAAAATGGGAAAATTCAGGTCATTGATTATGGTATAACAAAGCCCCAGAACATGCGTGGATAATAAAACTTTAAATTATATTAGCAAATACATCCCTTTCATCATTGGACACAAAATCCAAGCAAATACACCCACCAGAACCGAAATGGACCGGTTAGAATGCAACCCTATTTTTTATCGCAATTAAGCATGTTTTTGACATTTATTATAGTGCCAAATAACCCCAGAACAATCCAGGATCTTGATTTTTACACAGAATGATAAAAACACATGTATCTACACGCAGTAAAAATTCCTGGTTAACAGCCTTAACCAGAACCGAGTGGGCTCGGTTCTAATACAAAAAACTTGCAAAATAAAATGCAAAAATTGAGGTCATTGATTATGGTATAACAAAGCCTCAGAACATGCCTGAATAACAAAACTTTGAATTATATTAGCAAATACATTGTTATCATCATTGGACACAAGTTTCATGCAAATACCCCCACCAGAACCGAAATGGGCCGGTTATAATGCAACCCTTATTTTTTTCGCAAATTAGCATGTTTTGGACACTTATTATGATGTCAAATAGCCCTAAAACAATCCTGGATCTTGATTTTTACAGAGAATGATCAAAACACATGTATCTACATGTAGTAAAAACCCCTGGTTAACAGCACTAACCAGAACCGAGTGGGCTCGGTTCTAATAGAAAAAACTTACAAAATAAAATGCAAAATTTGAGGTCATTGATTATGATAAAAATAAGCTCCAGAACATCACAGGATGATAAATTTTACACATATTAGTACAAAAGACGTGCACCTCATCAATAGACAAAGGTTATAGCCATATAAACCCACCAGAACCGAAATGGACCGATTATAATGCAACCCTATTTTTTATCGCAATTAAGCATGTTTTTGACATTTATTATAGTGCCAAATAACCCTAGAACAATCCAGGAGCTTGATTTTTACACAGAATGATCACAACACATGTATCTATATGTTGTAAAAACCCCTGGTTAACAGCACCAACCAGAACCGAGTGGGCTCGGTTCTAATACAAAAAATTTGCAAAATAAAATGCAAAAATAGACGTCATTGATTATGGTATAACTAAGCTCAAGAACATCAGAGGATGATAAATTGTACACATTTTAGTCAAAAAGACATGCACCTCATCAGTAGACAAAGATTTAAGCCAAATAAAGCCACCAGAACCGAAATGGACCGGTTATAATGCAACCTTTATTTTTATCGCAAATTAGCATGTTTTTGACACTTATTATGGTGCCAAATAACCCCAGAACAATCCTGGATCTTGATTTTTACACAGAATGATCAAAACACATGTCTATATATGTAGTAAAAACCCCTGGATAACAGCACTAACCAGAACCGAGTGGGCTCGGTTCTAATACAAAAAATTTGCAAAATGAAATGCAAAAATTGAGGTCACTGATTATGGTATAACTAAGCTCCAGAACATCACAAGATGATAAATTTTACAGAAATTAGTCAAAAAGACATCCACCTCATCATTAGACAAAAGTGATAGCCAAATAAACCCATCAGAACCGAAATGGACCGGTTGTAATGCAACCTATATTTTTATCGCAATTAAGCATGTTTTTGACACTTATTATTATGCCAATTAGCCCCAGAACCATCATGGATCTTTATTTTTGCACAGAATGATTGAAACACATCTATCTACTTGTAGTAAAAACCCCTGTTTAACAGTATTAACCAGAACCGAGTAAGCTTGGTTCTAATACAACAAACTTGCAAAATAAAATGCAAAAATTGAGGTCATTGATTATGGTATAACTAAGCTCCAAAACATCACAGGATGATAAATTTTACACATATTATTCAAAAAGACATTCCCATTTAATTTATCACAAGTTTCAGGAAAAAAAACCCCACCAAAACCGAATTGGACCGGTTATAATGCAACCCTTATTTTTATCGCAAATTAGCATGTTTTGAACACATTTTATGTTGGCAAATAGCCCCAAAAGCATCCTGGATGATAATTTTTTCACAGATTACGCAAAATAGATTATTCTACACAATATAAAAAATTCTGGTTAATCAGAATAACCAGAACCGAGTGGGCTCGGTTTTATTACAACATCCATGCAAAAACACAGTACCCAAATGGAGGTCATTGATTATGGTATAATTAAGGTCCAGAACATGTTAAGATGATAATTTTGAAACCATTTAGTCAATAAGACATTCTTATCATCATTGGACATCATTTCCAGGTCAAACTATCAACCAGAACCAACTGGGCCTTGTTTAATTAAAGGCAACATTTTATCGCAAATAAGCATGTTTTTGACACTATTTATATTAAAAATTAGTCCCAGAACATCCCTGGATGATTATTTTTACACAAATCAGTCATTATTACATCCACACAGAGATAAAATAAAATCCCAAATCAAAATAACACTCCAGAACCAAAAATGGACCGTTTTTAATACAGGCACTATACTATATCAAGTGCCCATGTTTATGACACTTTTTATGATATAAATTAGTCCCAGAACATTACTGGATCTTTATTTTTACACAGAATAAGCTAAACACTTCCCTTTATACACATTTAAAACAATTCCTGGTTAATAGAACTAACCAGAACCGACTGGACCTTATTATAATGCATGCACAATTTTATCGCAAATAGCCATGATTTATGATACTATTTAAGGTGGTAAAAATCACCAGAATGTCCCTGAAAGTTATTTTTTTCACCAATCTGTCAACAAAACATCTACCTAAATATAGAAAAAAATCCTAAATCAAAATAACCCCCCAAAACTGAAATGGACCGGTTTTAATACAGGCAACTACAATTCAGTCATCAAATTTTCCTCGTACCAAAGGTATTTCCTGGCTGAATATCCAAACAGAACTTGTTATTTTGATATAAAAAGATGTAATATAGACCTAGGAAATATTCAGGCACTTTTCCCGGTGTAAATTGACCCATCAGAACCGTTTTGGACCCGTTTTTATACACTACCGTAAGTTTTGGACGATTGACGCTGTTTGGAAAAGGGAAAAAGATGCCCTCCTGTGGACACTTTTTGTCATTACACGCCGTAAGGTATCGAACTTTTGGACGTTTTAAGCAGCCCCTGGACCTAGCGATTCGGTTTTTTTGGACTCAATCTATTCTAATTAATGTCCTCTTATTTTAGAAATAAATTTGGAGTCTATAGGACATTCAGGGGAAAAGTAAGACTACTATTTATGGTTGTATTTATCACTACTAATAATAACACCATTTGACACACTATTTCTTGTATAAAATAGGCCCAGAATGTCACTGGATGATAATTTTTACACTATTTAGTCATAAATATGTCTCCCATGATATTAGACTACATTAATGTGTAAAACTAAATACCAGAACCAAAATGGACTTATTTTAACACTGTCAATGTGTTTATTGAATTGAGGCATGTTTTGAACACTATTTATAGGATAAAATAGACCCAGAATCATCATGCATCTTTATTTTTTCACAAGTTAGTCATAAATACATGCACAAATGAATAAGACCACATGAATAGGTAAAATACTCATCCAGAACTAAATTGGACTGATTTTATTGTAGGCAATATACATGTTTTGTACACTATTTATGGTATAAAATAGCCCCAGAATATCCCTGGATGATTATTTTTACACAAATTAGTAAGAAATACATCCACCAAGTAATTTTAACACATTCCCACTTGAAATGATCCTCAAAAACCAAATTGGACCCATTTTATTACAGGTTATATGCATGTTTTGTACAATTTGTATGGTATCAAAAGCTTTTCCGAGCTAAATATTAACTTTTAACCGTTTTTTTTTTTATAAAAAGATGTAATATAGACTCAGCAAATATTCAGGCACTTTTCCCCGTGTATATTGACCCACCAGAACCGTTTCCAACCGTTTTTATACACTACAGTACGCATTGGACGCTGTTGGGAAAAGGGAAAAAGATGTCCTCCTGTGGACACTTTTTGTCATTACATGCCGTAAGGTATCGAACTTTTGGACGTTTTAAGCAACCCCTGGACCTAGCGATTCGGTTCTTTTGGATTCAATCTACTCTAATAAGTGTCCTCTTATTTTAGAAACAAATTTGGAGTCTATAGGACATTCAGGAAAAAAATAAGCCTCCTATTTATGGTTGTATTCTCACTACCAATAATAACCCCATTTGACACACTATTTATGCTATAAAATAGCACCAGAATGTCACTGGATGATAATTTTTTCACCATTTAGTCATAAATACATCCTGAATTCATTCAGAACACATAAATATTTAAAATAACCCCCCAGAATCAAATTGAACCGATTTTAATGTGGGCAATATGCACTGTTCTGTACACTATTGATGCTATAAAATAGCCCCAGAATGTCACTGGATGATGATTTCTTCACTATTTAGTCATAAATACATACTGAATTCATTGAAATACAAAATGATGTCAAATAACCCTTCACAACCAAAATGGACCTTATTTAATACAGGCACCTACAATTCAATCATCAAATTTTCCTCGTACCAAGAGCAATTCCAGGCTGAATATAAATCTAAAACTTATTCTTTTGATATAAAAAAGATGTAATATAAACCTAGGAAATATTCAGGAACTTTACCCCGTGTAAATTGACCCATCAGAACCGTTTTGGACCGGTTTTTTATACATTACCGTACGCAAGTACGCTTTGGACGCTGTTGGGAAAAGGGAAAAAAGATGCCCTCCTGTGGACACTTTTTGTCATTACACGCCGTAAGGTATCGAACTTTTGGGCGTTTTAAGCCACCCCTGGACCTAGCGATTCGGTTCTTTTGGACTCAATCTATTCTAAATAATGTTTACTTATTTTAGAAACAAATTTGGAGTGTATAGGACATTCAGGAAAAAAATAAGCCTCCTATTTATGGTTGTATTCTCACTACCAATAATAACCCCATTTGACACACTATTTATGCTATAAAATAGGCCCAGAATGTCACTGGATGATAATTTTTTCACTATTTAGTCATAAATACATCCTGATTTCATTCAGAATACATAATTATGTAAAATAACTCTCCAGAACCAAATTGGACCGATTTTTTAATAGGCAATATGCACTGTTCTGTACACTATTTATGGTATGAAATAGGCCCAGAATATAACTGGATGAATATTTTTGACACTATTTAGTTACAAATACATACACTTAGTGATTTGACAACATTATTAGTTAAAATGACCATACAGAACTTATATTACCCACTTTTAATACAACCAGCATGTCAAATAAAGTAGTCATATGGAGGTCATTCATTATGGTATAACAAAAGCCCAGAACATAACTGGATGATTATTTTTAGATAGAATAGTCAAATATACATCCTTATCATCATTGAACACCATTTATAACTAAATACACCCACCAGAACAAAGTGGGCCTAGTTCAAATACAGGCACTGTTTTTAATACAAATTTGCATGTTTTTGACACTTATTAATGTGGCAAATAGCCCCAGAACCAGCCAGGATGATTATTTTTACAAAGAATAATGTTAATACATACACCAACATAATTGACACAAATTCTTTGTTAATAACATCATTCAGAACCTACATGGACCAGTTGTAATACAAGAAAAAGCCAAAATATAGTGCTCAAATAGAGGTCATTCATTATGGTATAACAAAGCTTCAGAACATGCCTGGAAGATAAAACTTTAAATTATATTAGAAAATACATTCCCATCATCATTGCAAACAAGTTTTGTGTAAATACACCAACCAGAACCGAAATGGACCGGTTATAATAAAGACATTGTTTTTATCGCAAATTGGCATGTTTTGGACACATTTTATAGTGGCAAATATCATCAGAACAATATTGGATCTTGATTTTTGCACAGAATGATAAAAACACATTTATCTACATGCAGTAAAAACCCCTAGTTAACAGCATCAACCAGAACCGAGTGGGCTCGGTTCTAATACCCAAAAACTTGCAAAATAAAATGCAAAAACTGAGGTCATTGATTATAGTATAACAATGCCCCAGAACATGCCTGGATGATAAAACTTTAAATCATATTAGCAAATACATTCTTTTCATCATTGGACACAAAATCCAGGCAAATACACCCACCAGAACCGAAATGGACCGGTTATAATGTAACCCTTATTTTTATCGCAAATTAGCATGTTTTGGACACATTTTATGTTGGCAAATAGCCCCAGAACCATCATGGATCTTTAATTTTGCAAAGAATGATAAAGACACATTTATCTACATGCAGTAAAAACCCCTGGTTAACAGCAATAACCAGAACCGAGTGGGCTCGGTTCTAATACAAGAAACTTGCAAAAAAAAATGGGAAAATTCAGGTCATTGATTATGGTATAACAAAGCCCCAGAACATGCGTGGATAATAAAACTTTAAATTATATTAGCAAATACATCCCTTTCATCATTGGACACAAAATCCAAGCAAATACACCCACCAGAACCGAAATGGACCGGTTAGAATGCAACCCTATTTTTTATCGCAATTAAGCATGTTTTTGACATTTATTATAGTGCCAAATAACCCCAGAACAATCCAGGATCTTGATTTTTACACAGAATGATAAAAACACATGTATCTACACGCAGTAAAAATTCCTGGTTAACAGCCTTAACCAGAACCGAGTGGGCTCGGTTCTAATACAAAAAACTTGCAAAATAAAATGCAAAAATTGAGGTCATTGATTATGGTATAACAAAGCCTCAGAACATGCCTGAATAACAAAACTTTGAATTATATTAGCAAATACATTGTTATCATCATTGGACACAAGTTTCATGCAAATACCCCCACCAGAACCGAAATGGGCCGGTTATAATGCAACCCTTATTTTTTTCGCAAATTAGCATGTTTTGGACACTTATTATGATGTCAAATAGCCCTAAAACAATCCTGGATCTTGATTTTTACAGAGAATGATCAAAACACATGTATCTACATGTAGTAAAAACCCCTGGTTAACAGCACTAACCAGAACCGAGTGGGCTCGGTTCTAATAGAAAAAACTTACAAAATAAAATGCAAAATTTGAGGTCATTGATTATGATAAAAATAAGCTCCAGAACATCACAGGATGATAAATTTTACACATATTAGTACAAAAGACGTGCACCTCATCAATAGACAAAGGTTATAGCCATATAAACCCACCAGAACCGAAATGGACCGATTATAATGCAACCCTATTTTTTATCGCAATTAAGCATGTTTTTGACATTTATTATAGTGCCAAATAACCCTAGAACAATCCAGGAGCTTGATTTTTACACAGAATGATCACAACACATGTATCTATATGTTGTAAAAACCCCTGGTTAACAGCACCAACCAGAACCGAGTGGGCTCGGTTCTAATACAAAAAATTTGCAAAATAAAATGCAAAAATAGACGTCATTGATTATGGTATAACTAAGCTCAAGAACATCAGAGGATGATAAATTGTACACATTTTAGTCAAAAAGACATGCACCTCATCAGTAGACAAAGATTTAAGCCAAATAAAGCCACCAGAACCGAAATGGACCGGTTATAATGCAACCTTTATTTTTATCGCAAATTAGCATGTTTTTGACACTTATTATGGTGCCAAATAACCCCAGAACAATCCTGGATCTTGATTTTTACACAGAATGATCAAAACACATGTCTATATATGTAGTAAAAACCCCTGGATAACAGCACTAACCAGAACCGAGTGGGCTCGGTTCTAATACAAAAAATTTGCAAAATGAAATGCAAAAATTGAGGTCACTGATTATGGTATAACTAAGCTCCAGAACATCACAAGATGATAAATTTTACAGAAATTAGTCAAAAAGACATCCACCTCATCATTAGACAAAAGTGATAGCCAAATAAACCCATCAGAACCGAAATGGACCGGTTGTAATGCAACCTATATTTTTATCGCAATTAAGCATGTTTTTGACACTTATTATTATGCCAATTAGCCCCAGAACCATCATGGATCTTTATTTTTGCACAGAATGATTGAAACACATCTATCTACTTGTAGTAAAAACCCCTGTTTAACAGTATTAACCAGAACCGAGTAAGCTTGGTTCTAATACAACAAACTTGCAAAATAAAATGCAAAAATTGAGGTCATTGATTATGGTATAACTAAGCTCCAAAACATCACAGGATGATAAATTTTACACATATTATTCAAAAAGACATTCCCATTTAATTTATCACAAGTTTCAGGAAAAAAAACCCCACCAAAACCGAATTGGACCGGTTATAATGCAACCCTTATTTTTATCGCAAATTAGCATGTTTTGAACACATTTTATGTTGGCAAATAGCCCCAAAAGCATCCTGGATGATAATTTTTTCACAGATTACGCAAAATAGATTATTCTACACAATATAAAAAATTCTGGTTAATCAGAATAACCAGAACCGAGTGGGCTCGGTTTTATTACAACATCCATGCAAAAACACAGTACCCAAATGGAGGTCATTGATTATGGTATAATTAAGGTCCAGAACATGTTAAGATGATAATTTTGAAACCATTTAGTCAATAAGACATTCTTATCATCATTGGACATCATTTCCAGGTCAAACTATCAACCAGAACCAACTGGGCCTTGTTTAATTAAAGGCAACATTTTATCGCAAATAAGCATGTTTTTGACACTATTTATATTAAAAATTAGTCCCAGAACATCCCTGGATGATTATTTTTACACAAATCAGTCATTATTACATCCACACAGAGATAAAATAAAATCCCAAATCAAAATAACACTCCAGAACCAAAAATGGACCGTTTTTAATACAGGCACTATACTATATCAAGTGCCCATGTTTATGACACTTTTTATGATATAAATTAGTCCCAGAACATTACTGGATCTTTATTTTTACACAGAATAAGCTAAACACTTCCCTTTACACATTTAAAACAATTCCTGGTTAATAGAACCAACCAGAACCGACTGAACCTTATTATAATGCATGCACAATTTTATCGCAAATAGCCATGATTTATGATACTATTTATGGTGGTAAAAATCACCAGAATGTCCCTGGAAGTTTAATTTTTCACCAATCTGTCAACAAAACATCTACCTAAATATAGAAAAAAATCCTAAATCAAAATAACCACCCAAAACCGAAATGGACCGGTTTTAATACAGGCAACTACAATTCAGTCATCAAATTTTCCTCGTACCAAAGGCATTTCCTGGCTGAATATCCAAACAGAACTTGTTATTTTGATATAAAAAGATGTAATATAGACCTAGGAAATATTCAGGCACTTTTCCCGGTGTAAATTGACCCATCAGAACCGTTTTGGACCCGTTTTTATACACTACTGTAAGAAATGGACGATTGACGCTGTTTGGAAAAGGGAGAAAAGATGCCCTCCTGTGGACACTTTTTGTCATTACATGCCGTAAGGTATCGAACTTTTGGACGTTTTAAGCATCCCCTGGACCTAGCGCTTCGGGTTTTTTGGACTCAATCTATTCTAATTAATGTCCTCTTATTTTAGAAATAAATTTGGAGTCTATAGGACATTCAGGGGAAAAGTAAGACTACTATTTATGGTTGTATTCATCACTACTAATAATAACACCATTTGACACACTATTTCTTGTATAAAATAACCCCAGAATGTCACTGGATGATAATTTTTACACTATTTAGTCATAAATATGTCTCCCATGATATTAGACTACATTAATGTGTAAAACTAAATACCAGAACCAAAATGGACTTATTTTAACACTGTCAATGTGTTTATTGAATTGAGGCATGTTTTGAACACTATTTATAGGATAAAATAGACCCAGAATCATCATGCATCTTTATTTTTTCACAAGTTAGTCATAAATACATGCACAAATGAATAAGACCACATAAATAGGTAAAATACTCATCCAGAACTAAATTGGACTGATTTTATTGTAGGCAATATACATGTTTTGTACACTATTTATGGTATAAAATAGCCCCAGAATATCCCTGGATGATTATTTTTACACAAATTAGTAAGAAATACATCCACCAAGTAAATTTAACACATTCCCACTTGAAATGATCCTCAAAAACCAAATTGGACCCATTTTATTACAGGTTATATGCATGTTTTGTACAATTTTTATGGTATCAAAAGCTTTTCCGAGCTAAATATTAACTTTTAACCGGTTATTTTGATATAAAAAGATGTAATATAGACTCAGCAAATATTCAGGCACTTTTCCCCGTGTAAATTGACCCACCAGAACCGTTTCCAACCCGTTTTTATACACTACAGTACGCATTGGACGCTGTTGGGAAAAGGGAAAAAGATGCCCTCCTGTGGACACTTTTTGTCATTACATGCCGTAAGGTATCGAACTTTTGGACGTTTTATGCAACCCCTGGACCTAGCGATTTGGTTTTTTTGCACTCAATCTATTCTAATTAATGTCCTCTTATTTTAAAAACAAATTTGGAGTCTATAGGACATTCAGGAAAAAAATAGGACTACTATTTATGGTTGTAATCATCACTACTAATAATAACACCATTTGACACACTATTTCTTGTATAAAATAGGCCCAGAATGTCACTGGATGATAATTTTTACACTATTTAGTCATAAATACGTCTCCCATGATATTAGATTACATTCATGTGTAAAAATAACAACCAGAACCAAAATGGACTTATTTTAACACTGTCAATGTGTTTATTGCATAGAGGCCTGTTTTCAACAGTATTTATAGGATAAAACAGCCCCAGAATCATCCTAGATCTTTATTTTTTACAAGTTAGTCATAAATACATACACAAATGAATAAAACCACATAAATAGTTAAAATATTCATCCAGAACCAAATTGGACTGATTTTAATGTAGGCAATATACATGTTTTGTACACTATTTAATGTATGAAATAGCCCCAGAATGTCCCTGGATGAATATTTTTGACACTATTTAGTTAGAAATACATACACTTAGTGATTTGACAACATTCTTAGTTAAATTGACTATCCAGAACTTATATGACCAACTTCTAATACAACCAACATGTCAAATAAAGTAGTCATATAGAGGTCATACATTATGGTATAACAAAGCTTCAGAATATGCCTGGATAATAATTTTTATACAGAATAGTTAAAAATACATCCTTATCATCATTGAACACCATTTATAACTAAATAAACCCACCAGAACCAAATGGGCCTAGTTCAAATAAAGGGCACTATTTTTAACACAAATTTGCATGTTTTTGACACTATTTATGGTGGCAAATTGTCCCAGAACATGCCAGGATGATTATTTTTACACAAAATAATGTAAATACATACACATACATAATAGACAATAATTCTGGTTTATAACATCATTCAGAACCGATATGGACCAGTTCTAATACATGAAAATGTGCAAGATATAGTGCTGAAATAGAGGTCATTCATTATAGTATAACAAAGTTTCAGAACATGTCTGGATGATAATTTTTATACAGAATAGTCAATCATACATTCCCATCATCATTAGAAACAAGTTTTGAGTTAATACACCAACCAGAACCGAAATGGACCCGTTCTAATACAAGCACTATTTTTATCGCAAATATACACTTTTTGACACTATTTGTGATGGCAAATAGCCCCAGAATGTCCCTGGAAGTTTATTTTTTCACAGAATGATGATAATACATCTACCTAAAAGTGGGTAAAAATTCTGGTTTATAGCAATTTCCAGAACCGACATGGACCGGTTCTAATACAACAAACATGCAAAAATAAAGTACACAATTAGAGGTCATTGATTTGGACATTACAAAGGCCCTGAACATCCCTGGATGATGAATTTTATATAGAATTGTCAATAATAGATCCATTTCATCATTGGACACAAATCCTGAGTAAATACACCTACCAGAACCGAAATGGACCGGTTATAATACAGGCAATGATTTTATCGCAAATTAGCATGTTTTGGACACATTTTCTAACATAAAATTGCCCCAGAACCATCTTGGATCTTCATTTTTACAAAGAATGATAAAAACACTTTCATCTACATTGGGTAAAAACGCCTGGTTAACAGCACCAACCAGAACCGAGTAAGCTCGGTTCTAATACAAAAAAATTGCAAAATAAAGTAAAAAATTAGACGTCATTTAATATGATATTACAAAGCCCCAGAACATATCTGAATGACAAAATTTTGAATAACATTAGAAAACACATTCACATTATCATTGGAAACCGATCCTGGGTCAATACACTAACCAGAACCGAAATGGACCGGTTTTAATACAGGCATTGATTTTATCGCAAATTTGCATGTTTTGAACATATTTTATAGTGGCAAATTGCCCCAGGACCATCTTGGATGTTAATTTTTTCACAGAATGTTGCTAATACATTAACTCACATTATCTAAAAAATTCTGGTTAATAGCAACAACCAGAACCGAGTAAGCTCGGTTCTAGTACAAAAAACTTGCAAAATAAAATGCGAAAACTGAGTTCATTGATTATGGTATAACAAAGCTCCAGAACATTACTGGGTGATAATTTTTACACATATTAGTCAAAAAGACATCAATGTCATTAATAGATACAAGTTCCAGGCAAATACACACACCAGAACCGAAATGGACCGGTTATAATGCAACCCTTATTTTTATCGCAAATTAGCATGTTTTTGACATTTATTATAGTATAAAATAGCCCCAGAACCATCCTTGATATTGATTTTTTCACAGAATGTTGTTAATACATTTACTCACATATTCTAAAAAAATCTGGTTAATAGCACTAACCAGAACCGAGTAAGTTCGGTTCTAATACAAAAAACTTGCAAAATAAATTGCAAAAACTGAGTTCCTTGATTATGGTATAACAAAGCTTTACAACATCATTAAGTGATAATTTTTACACATCTCAGTCATAAAGACATCCATGTCATCAAAAGACACAAGTTTTAGGCAAATACACTCACCAGAACCGAAATGGACCGGTTATAATGCAACCCTTACTTTTATCGCAAATTAGCATGTTTTGGACACTTATTATGATGCCAAATAGCCCCAAAACAATATTGGATCTTGATTTTTACACAGAATTATAAGAACACATTTATCTACATGCAGTAAAAACCCCTGGTTAACAGCACCAACCAGAACCGAGTTGGCTCGGTTCTAATACCAAAAAATTGCAAAATAAATTGTGAAAACTGAGTTCATTGATTATGGTATAACACAGCTTTAAAACATCACTAAGTGATAATTTTTACACATCTCAGTCGAAAAGACATCCATGTCATCAAAAGACACAAGTTTTAGGCAAATACACTCACCAGAACCGAAATGGACCGGTTATAATGCAACCCTTATTTTTATCGCAAATTAGCATGTTTTTGACATTTATTATAGTGCCAAATAGTATCAGAACCATCCTGGATGTTGATTTTTTCACAGAATGATAAAAACACATTCATATACATGATGTAAAAACCCCTGGTTAACAGCACCAACCAGAACTGAGTGGGCTCGGTTCTAATACAAAAAACGTGCAAAATAAAGTTAAGAATTAGACATCTTTGAATATGATATTACAAAGCTTCAAAACATCCCTGGATGATAAATTTTATACAGAATTGTCAAAAACACGTTAACATTATAAATGAAAAAAGATTTTGGCCAAATACACCCACCAGAACCGAAATGGACCGGTTATAACACAACCCATAATTTTATCGCAAATTAGCATGTTTTGGACATTTATTATGGTGCCAAATAGCTCCAGAACCATCCTGGATGTTGATTTTTTCACAGAATGATTAAAATACATCCAGCAACAACATATAAAAAGTTCTGATTAATAACACAAACCAGAACCGAGAAGGCTCGGTTCTAATACAAAAAATGTGCAAAATAAAGTACAAAATTAGACGTCATTGATTATGATATTACAAAAGCCCAGAACATGTCTGGATGATAATTTTTATACAGAATTGTCAAAAATACATTACTTTCATCAATGGACAAAGATTTTGGGCAAATACATACACCAGAACCGAAATGGACCGCTTATAATGACACTCTTATTTTTATCGCAAATTAGTATGTTTCGGACATTTATTATGGTGCCAAATAGCCCCAGAACCATCCTGGATGTTGATTTTTTCACTGAATATTGCTTATACATTTACTTACATACCCTTAAAAATTCTGGTTAATAGCACCAACCAGAACCGAGAAAGCTCGGTTCTAACACAAAAAACATGCAAAATAAAGTAAAGAAATTAGACGTATTTGATTATAATATAACAAAGCCCCAGAACATGTCTAAATGATAATTTTTATACAGAATTGTCAAAAATACATCACTTTCATCAATGAACAAAGATTTTGGGCAAATACACCCAACAGAACCGAAATGGACCGGTTATAATGACACCCTTATTTTTATCGCAAATTAGCATGTTTTTGACATTTATTATAGTGACAAATAGCATCAGAGCCATCCTGGATGTTGATTTTTTCAAAGAATAAGCAAAATACATTGCCAAATACAAGGAAAAAAAAATTCCAGTTAAAACAACACTCCAGAACCGAAATGGACCTGTTATAATGCAACCACCATGCAAAAACACAGTACCCAAATGTAGGTCATTGTATATGGAATAATAAAGCTCCAGAACATCACTGGATGATAATTTTTACACCATTTAGTCAAAAAGACATTCCTTTATTTAATGGACACCATCCACATGTCAAACCATCAACCAGAACCAACTGGACCTGGTTCAAATACATGCAACATTTTATCGCAAATAAGCATGTTTTTGTACACTATTTATGGCAAAAAATAGTCCCAGAACGTCCCTAAAAGTTTATTTCTTCACAAATCATTCATTAATACATCCACCCATAGATAAGAAAAAGTCCTGAATCTAAATAACCTTCCAGAACCAAAATGGACCGTTTTTAATACAAGGCAATATGCTATATCAAGTGCCAGTGTTTATGACACTATTTATGGTATAAAATAGTCCAAGAACATTATTAAATCTTTATTTTTACACAGCACAAGTATAATACATCCCTTTACACATTTGACACAATTCCCAGTTAAAAACAACAACTAGAACCGACTGGACCTTATTATAATGCATGCATCATTTTAGCGAAAATAGGCATGATTTAGGCTACTATTTATAGTGATAAAAAATCAACAGAATGTCCCTGGAAGTTAATTTTTTCACCAATTTGTCAATAATACACCCTTTTATATTTAGAAAAAAATCCCAACTGAAAATAACCCTTCAGAACCGAAATGGACTGTATTTAATAAAGGCAACTACAATTCAGTCATCCATTTTTACTCGTACCAAAAGCATTTCCCGGCTGGATATACATTCAAAAATGATTCTTTTGATAAAAAAAAGAAGATATATAGTCCCAGCAAATATTTAGGCACTTTACCAAGTCTTAATTGACCCAAGAGAACCGTTTTTAACCCGTTTTTTTTATACAGTACCGTAAGAAATGGACGATAGACGCTGTTTTGGAAAAGGGAGAAAAGATGCCCTCCTGTGGACACTTTTTGTCATTACAAGTTTGGAAAAGGGAGAAAAGATGCCCTCCTGTGGACACTTATTGTCATTACAATTGTTAAAATAAACCCTTTTTATGGCTAAAATACGTTCCCTGGGCTCATTTAAAGTGTTTAAAAATACAGAATAGATTAAATTAAACTCGAGTCATTATATTTCATCATTTAAATACATTTTAGTCGTTAATTTAATACATTTTAATGGTTTTAAGGGCTTTCTATTATTAAATATGCTTGTTTTGGACAGTAGTTATGGTCAGATATAGCCCCAGAACAAGCCAGGATGATAATTTTTTTACACAAAATGATAGAAAATACATCCAACCAGAGATATGACCACATACATAGGTAAAATAACCTTCCAGAAACGAACCAGATCTATTATAATCACTATTGTAATGACAAATATTACTGTCTACTGTACCAACCCCTAACAATAACCCCAACCCCTAACAATATCCCCAACCCCTAACAATAACCATAACCCCTAACAGTAACCCCTAACATTAACCAAAACCCCTAACAATAACCATAACCCCTAACAATAACAGTAACCCCTAACAATAACCACAACCCCTAACAGTAACCCCTAACAATAACCAAAACCCCTAACAGTAACCCCTAACAATAACCAAAACCCTAACAATAACACTAACCCTAACAATAACCAAAACCCCTAACAGTAACCCCTAACAGTAACCAAAACCCCTAACAGTAACCCCTAACAATAACAATAACCCCTAACAATAACCAAAACCCCTAACAATAACCCCAAACCCTAACAGTAACCCCTAACAGTAACCAAAACCCCTAACAATAACCAAAACCCCTTACAGTAACCCCTAACAATAACAATAACCCCTAACAATAACAATAACCCCTAACAGTAACCCCTAACAATAACCACAACCCCTAACAGTAACCCCTAACAATAACCAAAACCCTAACAATAACACTAACCCTAACAATAACCAAAACCCCTAACAGTAACCCCTAACAATAACCATAACCCCTAACAATAACCAAAACCCCTAACAGTAACCCCTAACAATAACCACAACCCCTAACAGTAACCCCTAACAATAACCAAAACCCCTAACAGTAACCCCTAACAATAACCAAAACCCTAACAATAACCAAAACCCTAACAATAACCAAAACCCCTAACAGTAACCCCTAACAATAACCATAACCCCTAACAATAACCACAACCCCTAACAGTAACCCCTAACAATAACCAAAACCCCTAACAATAACAAAAACCCCTAACAGTAACCCCGAACAATAACCACAACCCCTAACAGTAACCCCTAACAATAACCAAAACCCCTAACAATAACAAAAACCCCTAACAGTAACCCCGAACAATAACCAAAACCCCTAACAGTAACCCCTAACAATAACAATAACCCCTAACAATAACCATAACCCCTAACAGTAACCCCTAACAATAACCAAAACCCCTAACAATAACCCCTAACAATAACCAAAACCCATAACAATAACCCCAAACCCTAACAATAACCCCTAACAATAACCAAAACCCTAACAATAACCAAAACCCCTAACAGTAACCCCTAACAATAACCACAACCCCTAACAGTAACCCCTAACAATAACCACAACCCCTAACAGTAACCCCTAACAATAACAATAACCCCTAACAATAACAATAACCCCTAACAATAACCATAACCCCTAACATTAACCCCTAACATTAACCAAAACCACTAACAGTAACCCCTAACAATAACCAAAACCCTAACAATAACCAAAACCCTAACAATAACCAAAACCACTAACAGTAACCCCTAACAATAACCACAACCCCTAACAGTAACCCCTAACAATAACCAAAACCCCTAACAATAACACTAACCCTAACAATAACCAAAACCCCTAACAGTAACCCCTAACAACAACACTAACCCCTAACAGTAACCCCTAACAACAACACTAACCCCTAACAGTAACCCCTAACAATAACCAAAACCCTAACAATAACCAAAACCCCTAACAGTAACCCCTAACAATAACCATAACCCAAACAATAACGCTAACCCTAACAATAACCAAAAACCCTAACAGTAACCCCTAACAGTAACCAAAACCCCTAACAATAACCCCTAACAATAACCCTAACCCCTAACAATAACCAAAACCCCAACAATAACCAAAACCCCTAACAGTAACCCCTAACATTAACCAAAACCCCTAACAGTAACCCCTAACATTAACCAAAACCCTAACAATAACCATAACCCCTAACAGTAACCCCTAACAATAACCAAAAACCCTAACAGTAACCCCTAACAATAACCAAAACCCCTAACAATAACCCCTAACAATAACCAAAACCCCTAACAATAACCCCTAACAATAACCAAAACCCCTAACAATAACAGTAACCCCTAACAGTAACCCCTAACAATAACCATAACCCCTAACAATAACCATAACCCCTAACATTAACCCCTAACATTAACCAAAACCACTAACAGTAACCCCTAACAATAACCAAAACCCTAACAATAACCAAAACCCTAACAATAACCAAAACCACTAACAGTAACCCCTAACAATAACCACAACCCCTAACAGTAACCCCTAACAATAACCAAAACCCCTAACAATAACACTAACCCTAACAATAACCAAAACCCCTAACAGTAACCCCTAACAACAACACTAACCCCTAACAGTAACCCCTAACAACAACACTAACCCCTAACAGTAACCCCTAACAATAACCAAAACCCTAACAATAACCAAAAACCCTAACAGTAACCCCTAACAGTAACCAAAACCCCTAACAATAACCCCTAACAATAACCCTAACCCCTAACAATAACCAAAACCCCAACAATAACCAAAACCCCTAACAGTAACCCCTAACATTAACCAAAACCCCTAACAGTAACCCCTAACATTAACCAAAACCCTAACAATAACCATAACCCCTAACAGTAACCCCTAACAATAACCAAAAACCCTAACAGTAACCCCTAACAATAACCAAAACCCCTAACAATAACCCCTAACAATAACCAAAACCCCTAACAATAACCCCTAACAATAACCAAAACCCCTAACAATAACAGTAACCCCTAACAGTAACCCCTAACAATAACCATAACCCCTAACAATAACCATAACCCCTAACATTAACCCCTAACATTAACCAAAACCACTAACAGTAACCCCTAACAATAACCAAAACCCTAACAATAACCAAAACCCTAACAATAACCAAAACCACTAACAGTAACCCCTAACAATAACCACAACCCCTAACAGTAACCCCTAACAATAACCAAAACCCCTAACAATAACACTAACCCTAACAATAACCAAAACCCCTAACAGTAACCCCTAACAACAACACTAACCCCTAACAGTAACCCCTAACAACAACACTAACCCCTAACAGTAACCCCTAACAATAACCAAAACCCTAACAATAACCAAAAACCCTAACAGTAACCCCTAACAGTAACCAAAACCCCTAACAATAACCCCTAACAATAACCCTAACCCCTAACAATAACCAAAACCCCAACAATAACCAAAACCCCTAACAGTAACCCCTAACATTAACCAAAACCCCTAACAGTAACCCCTAACATTAACCAAAACCCTAACAATAACCATAACCCCTAACAGTAACCCCTAACAATAACCAAAAACCCTAACAGTAACCCCTAACAATAACCAAAACCCCTAACAATAACCCCTAACAATAACCAAAACCCCTAACAATAACCCCTAACAATAACCAAAACCCCTAACAATAACAGTAACCCCTAACAGTAACCCCTAACAATAACCATAACCCCTAACAATAACCATAACCCCTAACATTAACCCCTAACATTAACCAAAACCACTAACAGTAACCCCTAACAATAACCAAAACCCTAACAATAACCAAAACCCTAACAATAACCAAAACCACTAACAGTAACCCCTAACAATAACCACAACCCCTAACAGTAACCCCTAACAATAACCAAAACCCCTAACAATAACACTAACCCTAACAATAACCAAAACCCCTAACAGTAACCCCTAACAACAACACTAACCCCTAACAGTAACCCCTAACAACAACACTAACCCCTAACAGTAACCCCTAACAATAACCAAAACCCTAACAATAACCAAAAACCCTAACAGTAACCCCTAACAGTAACCAAAACCCCTAACAATAACCCCTAACAATAACCCTAACCCCTAACAATAACCAAAACCCCAACAATAACCAAAACCCCTAACAGTAACCCCTAACATTAACCAAAACCCCTAACAGTAACCCCTAACATTAACCAAAACCCTAACAATAACCATAACCCCTAACAGTAACCCCTAACAATAACCAAAAACCCTAACAGTAACCCCTAACAATAACCAAAACCCCTAACAATAACCCCTAACAATAACCAAAACCCCTAACAATAACCCCTAACAATAACCAAAACCCCTAACAATAACAGTAACCCCTAACAGTAACCCCTAACAATAACCATAACCCCTAACAATAACCATAACCCCTAACATTAACCCCTAACATTAACCAAAACCACTAACAGTAACCCCTAACAATAACCAAAACCCTAACAATAACCAAAACCCTAACAATAACCAAAACCACTAACAGTAACCCCTAACAATAACCACAACCCCTAACAGTAACCCCTAACAATAACCAAAACCCCTAACAATAACACTAACCCTAACAATAACCAAAACCCCTAACAGTAACCCCTAACAACAACACTAACCCCTAACAGTAACCCCTAACAACAACACTAACCCCTAACAGTAACCCCTAACAATAACCAAAACCCTAACAATAACCAAAAACCCTAACAGTAACCCCTAACAGTAACCAAAACCCCTAACAATAACCCCTAACAATAACCCTAACCCCTAACAATAACCAAAACCCCAACAATAACCAAAACCCCTAACAGTAACCCCTAACATTAACCAAAACCCCTAACAGTAACCCCTAACATTAACCAAAACCCTAACAATAACCATAACCCCTAACAGTAACCCCTAACAATAACCAAAAACCCTAACAGTAACCCCTAACAATAACCAAAACCCCTAACAATAACCCCTAACAATAACCAAAACCCCTAACAATAACCCCTAACAATAACCAAAACCCCTAACAATAACAGTAACCCCTAACAGTAACCCCTAACAATAACCATAACCCCTAACAATAACCATAACCCCTAACATTAACCCCTAACATTAACCAAAACCACTAACAGTAACCCCTAACAATAACCAAAACCCTAACAATAACCAAAACCCTAACAATAACCAAAACCACTAACAGTAACCCCTAACAATAACCACAACCCCTAACAGTAACCCCTAACAATAACCAAAACCCCTAACAATAACACTAACCCTAACAATAACCAAAACCCCTAACAGTAACCCCTAACAACAACACTAACCCCTAACAGTAACCCCTAACAACAACACTAACCCCTAACAGTAACCCCTAACAATAACCAAAACCCTAACAATAACCAAAAACCCTAACAGTAACCCCTAACAGTAACCAAAACCCCTAACAATAACCCCTAACAATAACCCTAACCCCTAACAATAACCAAAACCCCAACAATAACCAAAACCCCTAACAGTAACCCCTAACATTAACCAAAACCCCTAACAGTAACCCCTAACATTAACCAAAACCCTAACAATAACCATAACCCCTAACAGTAACCCCTAACAATAACCAAAAACCCTAACAGTAACCCCTAACAATAACCAAAACCCCTAACAATAACCCCTAACAATAACCAAAACCCCTAACAATAACCCCTAACAATAACCAAAACCCCTAACAATAACAGTAACCCCTAACAGTAACCCCTAACAATAACCATAACCCCTAACAATAACCATAACCCCTAACATTAACCCCTAACATTAACCAAAACCACTAACAGTAACCCCTAACAATAACCAAAACCCTAACAATAACCAAAACCCTAACAATAACCAAAACCACTAACAGTAACCCCTAACAATAACCACAACCCCTAACAGTAACCCCTAACAATAACCAAAACCCCTAACAATAACACTAACCCTAACAATAACCAAAACCCCTAACAGTAACCCCTAACAACAACACTAACCCCTAACAGTAACCCCTAACAACAACACTAACCCCTAACAGTAACCCCTAACAATAACCAAAACCCTAACAATAACCAAAAACCCTAACAGTAACCCCTAACAGTAACCAAAACCCCTAACAATAACCCCTAACAATAACCCTAACCCCTAACAATAACCAAAACCCCAACAATAACCAAAACCCCTAACAGTAACCCCTAACATTAACCAAAACCCCTAACAGTAACCCCTAACATTAACCAAAACCCTAACAATAACCATAACCCCTAACAGTAACCCCTAACAATAACCAAAAACCCTAACAGTAACCCCTAACAGTAACCAAAACCCCTAACAGTAACCCCTAACAATAACCATAACCCCTAACAATAACAAAAACCCCTAACAGTAACCCCTAACAATAACCAAAACCCTAACAATAACCACAACCCCTAACAATAACCCCAAACCCTAACAATAACCCCAAACCCTAACAGTAACCCCTAACAATAACACTAACCCCTAACAGTAACCCCTAACAATAACCAAAACCCTAACAATAACCATAACCCCTAACAGTAACCCCTAACAATAACCAAAAACCCTAACAGTAACCCCTAACAATAACCAAAACCCCTAACAGTAACCCCTAACAATAACTAAAACCCTAACAATAACCAAAACCCCTAACAGTAACCCCTAACAATAACTAAAACCCTAACAATAACCAAAACCCCTAACAATAACCCCAAACCCTAACAGTAACCCCTAACAATAACCATAACCCCTAACAATAACCAAAACCCCTAACAGTAACCCCTAACAATAACCAAAACCCCTAACAATAACCCAAACCCTAACAGTAACCCCAAACCCTAACAGTAACCCCTAACATTAACCCAAACCCTAACAGCAACCCCTAACAATAACCAAAACCCCTAACAGTAACCCCTAACAATAACCCAAACCCTAACAATAACCCCAACCCCTAACAATAACCCCAAACCCTAACAGTAACCCCAAACAATAACCATAACCCCTAATATTAACCCAAACCCTAACAGCAACCCCTAACAATAACCAAAACCCCTAACAATAACCCCTAACCATAACCCCAACCCCTGACCTTTGACCTTTGACCTCCTTAGGTCAAAGGTCAAAGGTCAAAGGTCAAAGGTTAGGGGTAGGGTTTTGGTTAGGGTTATGGTTAGGGTTGTGGTTGTGGTTATGGTTATGGTTGTGGTTTAGGTTTGGGTTTTGGTTTGGGTTATGGTTATGGTTATGGTTATGGTTAAGGTCAAAGGTCAAAGGTCAAAGGTCAAAGGTCAAAGGTCAAAGGTTAGGGGTAGGGTTAGGGTTAGGGTTTGGGTTTGGGTTAGGGTTAGGGGTATGGTTGGGGTTATGGTTAGGGTTATGGTTGGGGTTACGGTTAGGGGTATGTTTGGGGTTAGGGTTGGGGGTATGTTTGGGGTTAGGGTTGGGGTTGGGGTTAGGGTTGGGGTTGGGGTTAGGGTTGGGGTTAGGGTTAGGGGTATGTTTGGGGTTAGGGTTGGGGTTAGGGGTATGTTTGGGGTTAGGGTTGGGGTTGGGGTTAGGGTTGGGGTTAGGGGTATGTTTGGGGTTAGGGTTGGGGTTAGGGTTAGGGTTGGGGTTAGGGTTAGGGGTATGTTTGGGGTTAGGGTTGGGGTTAGGGGTATAGTTGGGGTTAGGTTTGGGGTTAGGGGTATGTTTGGGGTTAGGGTTGGGGTTGGGGTTAGGGTTGGGGTTAGGGGTATGTTTGGGGTTAGGGTTGGGGTTAGGGGTATGTTTGGGGTTGGGGTTAGGGTTAGGGGTATGTTTGGGGTTAGGGGTATGTTTGGGGTTAGGGTTGGGGTTAGGGTTATGTTTGGGGTTAGGTTTAGGGGTATTTTTGGGGTTGGGGTTATGGTTAGGGTTATGTTTGGGGTTAGGGTTGGGGTTAGGGTTAGGGGTATGTTTGGGGTTGGGGTTATGGTTAGGGTTATGTTTGGGGTTGGGGTTAGAGTTGGGGTTAGGGTTAGGGGTATGTTTGGGGTTAGGGGTATGTTTGGGGTTGGGGTTATGGTTAGGGGTATGTTTGGGGTTAGGGTTGGGGTTATGGTTATGTTTGGGGTTAGGGTTAGGGGTATGTTTGGGGTTAGGGTTGGGGTTAGGGTTAGGGGTATGTTTGGGGTTATGGTTAGGGTTACGGTTGGGGTTAGGGTTAGGGTTATGGTTAGGGGTATGGTTGGGGTTAGGGTTTTTGTTAGGGGTTAGGGTTTATGTTAGGGGTTAGTGTTTATGTTAGGGGTTAGTGTTTATGTTAGGGGTTAGTGTTATTGTTAGGGTTTTTGTTAGGGGTTAGGGTTTATGTGAGGGGTTAGTGTTTATGTTAGGGGTTAGTGTTTATGTTAGGGGTTAGTGTTATTGTTAGGGTTTTTGTTAGGGGTTAGGGTTTATGTGAGGGGTTAGGGTTTTTGTTGGGGGTTAGTGTTATTGTTAGGGGTTAGGGTTTATGTTAGGGTTGCTGTTTGGGGTTAGGGTTTATGTGAGGGGTTAGTGTTATTGTTAGGGTTTATGTGAGGGGTTAGGGTTTATGTGAGGGGTTAGTGTTATTGTTAGGGTTTATGTGAGGGGTTAGTGTTATTGTTAGGGTTTATGCGAGGGGTTAGTGTTATTGTTAGGGTTTATGTGAGGGGTTAGTGTTATTGTTAGGGTTTATGCGAGGGGTTAGTGTTATTGTTAGGGTTTATGTGAGGGGTTAGGGTTTATGTGAGGGGTTAGTGTTATTGTTAGGGTTTATGCGAGGGGTTAGTGTTATTGTTAGGGTTTATGCGAGGGGTTAGTGTTATTGTTAGGGTTTATGTGAGGGGTTAGGGTTTATGTGAGGGGTTAGTGTTATTGTTAGGGTTTATGTGAGGGGTTAGGGTTTATGTGAGGGGTTAGTGTTATTGTTAGGGTTTATGCGAGGGGTTAGTGTTATTGTTAGGGTTTATGCGAGGGGTTAGTGTTGTTTTTAGGGTTTATGCGAGGGGTTAGTGTTATTTTTAGGGTTTATGCGAGGGGTTAGGGTTTATGTGAGGGGTTAGTGTTATTGTTAGGGTTTATGTGAGGGGTTAGTGTTATTGTTAGGGTTTATGCGAGGGGTTAGTGTTATTGTTAGGGTTTATGTGAGGGGTTAGGGTTTATGTGAGGGGTTAGTGTTATTGTTAGGGTTTATGCGAGGGGTTAGTGTTATTGTTAGGGTTTATGCGAGGGGTTAGTGTTATTGTTAGGGTTTATGTGAGGGGTTAGGGTTTATGTGAGGGGTTAGTGTTATTGTTAGGGTTTATGTGAGGGGTTAGGGTTTATGTGAGGGGTTAGTGTTATTGTTAGGGTTTATGCGAGGGGTTAGTGTTATTGTTAGGGTTTATGCGAGGGGTTAGTGTTGTTTTTAGGGTTTATGCGAGGGGTTAGTGTTATTTTTAGGGTTTATGCGAGGGGTTAGGGTTTATGTGAGGGGTTAGTGTTATTGTTAGGGTTTATGCGAGGGGTTAGTGTTATTGTTAGGGTTTATGCGAGGGGTTAGTGTTATTGTTAGGGTTTATGTGAGGGGTTAGGGTTTATGTGAGGGGTTAGTGTTATTGTTAGGGTTTATGCGAGGGGTTAGTGTTATTGTTAGGGTTTATGCGAGGGGTTAGTGTTATTTTTAGGGTTTATGCGAGGGGTTAGGGTTTATGTGAGGGGTTAGTGTTATTGTTAGGGTTTATGCGAGGGGTTAGTGTTATTGTTAGGGTTTATGCGAGGGGTTAGTGTTATTTTTAGGGTTTATGCGAGGGGTTAGTGTTATTGTTAGGGTTTATGTGAGGGGTTAGGGTTTATGTGAGGGGTTAGTGTTATTGTTAGGGTTTATGCGAGGGGTTAGTGTTATTTTTAGGGTTTATGCGAGGGGTTTAGGGTTTATGTGAGGGGTTAGTGTTATTGTTAGGGGTTAGGGGTTTATGTTATGGAGTGCATTTTCCACGGGGAGGGAAGCTGGAGAATAAAAAGAATAACAAAAATAAGCACATTTTCCCTATGTGTTACAACCTGAAATGTGCTCATTTTCGCCGTCTTGCGGACACATTTAAGTACTGCAATCTATTTGAGAGACAGTCAAAAACTCAAGCATACAATCATTTAAAATAACCATATCCAAATAGATCAAGCCCTCCGCTTTCTTTATTCTCTGGAGAGACCCCCCCCTGCACACTGGAGAGCGCCGCAGCATATTGGAGAGCGCCCCAGCACATTGGAGAGCGCACCAGCACCACGGAGAGCTCCACAGGCAGCTGGAGAGCTCCAGCTCCTGTTGTTTTGATAAAAATACTGTTGTATGGCTGTTTTTTTAATGTATTTCGCCCCTGAGAGTGCTTTTTCCCCGGGGGGCATGTGGAGATGACACTACACTTGAATAAAATTGATAAAATAAACAAGTAAAATGGAAAAAAATCGAAATAAAAAAGCGTTTTTCATCCAAGTGTGGAGCACATTACATCCAGAACGGGCAAGCACAATAAAGTGACCCATCTCTGGAGGAATGAACTCAATACTTGGATGAAAAACGCTATTTATCATGGAAGATATTAGTACCAGGGGAAAAAAAGAACCAGGGGAAAAAAGAAACCAGCATGGAAGAAATTAGTACCAGCAATGAGGGAATTAAATAAACAGATATATAAATGAAATGGAAAAAATTCGAAATAAAAAAGCGTTTTTCATCCAAGTATGGAGCTCATCACATCCAGAGAGCAGACCACCATACAGTGGCACCACTCTGGAGGTAATGAGCTCCACACTTGGATGAAAAACGCTTTATTCCATGGAAGAAGAAAAAAGAACCAGGGAAAATAAGAACCAGCATGGAAGAAATGGTATAAAAAAGTAAAATGGAAAAATGTCGAAATAAAAAAGCGTTTTTCATCCAAGTGTGGAGCTCATAACCTCCAGAGAGGGGACCGCCACGCAGCGGTCACACTCTGGAGGTAATGAGCTCCACACTTGGATGAAAAACGCTTTATTCCATGGAGGTGGGGAAAAAGAAAACCAGGGTGAAAAAAAGATCCAGCATGGAGGAAAATAAGAACCAGCCTGGAGGTCGAGAAAGAACCAGCCTGGAGGAAAAATAAGAACCAGCCTGGAGGTCGAGAAAGAACCAGCATGGAGGAAAATAAGAACCAGCCTGGAGGAAAATAAGAACCAGCCTGGAGGTCGAGAGAGATCCAGCATGGAGGAAAATAAGAACCAGCATGGAGGTCATCATCCTCCAGCATGGAGGAAAATAAGAACCAGCCTGGAGCTCAAGAGAACCAGCATGGAGGAAAATGAGAACCGCAGCGGCGGGGATAGGGGCTCCAGGCATCCCCTAACAATAACCAAAACCCCTAACAATAACACTAACCCTAACAATAACCAAAACCCCTAACAGTAACCCCTAACAACAACACTAACCCCTAACAGTAACCCCTAACAACAACACTAACCCCTAACAGTAACCCCTAACAATAACCAAAACCCTAACAATAACCAAAAACCCTAACAGTAACCCCTAACAGTAACCAAAACCCCTAACAATAACCCCTAACAATAACCCTAACCCCTAACAATAACCAAAACCCCAACAATAACCAAAACCCCTAACAGTAACCCCTAACATTAACCAAAACCCCTAACAGTAACCCCTAACATTAACCAAAACCCTAACAATAACCATAACCCCTAACAGTAACCCCTAACAATAACCAAAAACCCTAACAGTAACCCCTAACAATAACCAAAACCCCTAACAATAACCCCTAACAATAACCAAAACCCCTAACAATAACCCCTAACAATAACCAAAACCCCTAACAATAACAGTAACCCCTAACAGTAACCCCTAACAATAACCATAACCCCTAACAATAACCATAACCCCTAACATTAACCCCTAACATTAACCAAAACCACTAACAGTAACCCCTAACAATAACCAAAACCCTAACAATAACCAAAACCCTAACAATAACCAAAACCACTAACAGTAACCCCTAACAATAACCACAACCCCTAACAGTAACCCCTAACAATAACCAAAACCCCTAACAATAACACTAACCCTAACAATAACCAAAACCCCTAACAGTAACCCCTAACAACAACACTAACCCCTAACAGTAACCCCTAACAACAACACTAACCCCTAACAGTAACCCCTAACAATAACCAAAACCCTAACAATAACCAAAAACCCTAACAGTAACCCCTAACAGTAACCAAAACCCCTAACAATAACCCCTAACAATAACCCTAACCCCTAACAATAACCAAAACCCCAACAATAACCAAAACCCCTAACAGTAACCCCTAACATTAACCAAAACCCCTAACAGTAACCCCTAACATTAACCAAAACCCTAACAATAACCATAACCCCTAACAGTAACCCCTAACAATAACCAAAAACCCTAACAGTAACCCCTAACAATAACCAAAACCCCTAACAATAACCCCTAACAATAACCAAAACCCCTAACAATAACCCCTAACAATAACCAAAACCCCTAACAATAACAGTAACCCCTAACAGTAACCCCTAACAATAACCATAACCCCTAACAATAACCATAACCCCTAACATTAACCCCTAACATTAACCAAAACCACTAACAGTAACCCCTAACAATAACCAAAACCCTAACAATAACCAAAACCCTAACAATAACCAAAACCACTAACAGTAACCCCTAACAATAACCACAACCCCTAACAGTAACCCCTAACAATAACCAAAACCCCTAACAATAACACTAACCCTAACAATAACCAAAACCCCTAACAGTAACCCCTAACAACAACACTAACCCCTAACAGTAACCCCTAACAACAACACTAACCCCTAACAGTAACCCCTAACAATAACCAAAACCCTAACAATAACCAAAAACCCTAACAGTAACCCCTAACAGTAACCAAAACCCCTAACAATAACCCCTAACAATAACCCTAACCCCTAACAATAACCAAAACCCCAACAATAACCAAAACCCCTAACAGTAACCCCTAACATTAACCAAAACCCCTAACAGTAACCCCTAACATTAACCAAAACCCTAACAATAACCATAACCCCTAACAGTAACCCCTAACAATAACCAAAAACCCTAACAGTAACCCCTAACAATAACCAAAACCCCTAACAATAACCCCTAACAATAACCAAAACCCCTAACAATAACCCCTAACAATAACCAAAACCCCTAACAATAACAGTAACCCCTAACAGTAACCCCTAACAATAACCATAACCCCTAACAATAACCATAACCCCTAACATTAACCCCTAACATTAACCAAAACCACTAACAGTAACCCCTAACAATAACCAAAACCCTAACAATAACCAAAACCCTAACAATAACCAAAACCACTAACAGTAACCCCTAACAATAACCACAACCCCTAACAGTAACCCCTAACAATAACCAAAACCCCTAACAATAACACTAACCCTAACAATAACCAAAACCCCTAACAGTAACCCCTAACAACAACACTAACCCCTAACAGTAACCCCTAACAACAACACTAACCCCTAACAGTAACCCCTAACAATAACCAAAACCCTAACAATAACCAAAAACCCTAACAGTAACCCCTAACAGTAACCAAAACCCCTAACAATAACCCCTAACAATAACCCTAACCCCTAACAATAACCAAAACCCCAACAATAACCAAAACCCCTAACAGTAACCCCTAACATTAACCAAAACCCCTAACAGTAACCCCTAACATTAACCAAAACCCTAACAATAACCATAACCCCTAACAGTAACCCCTAACAATAACCAAAAACCCTAACAGTAACCCCTAACAGTAACCAAAACCCCTAACAGTAACCCCTAACAATAACCATAACCCCTAACAATAACAAAAACCCCTAACAGTAACCCCTAACAATAACCAAAACCCTAACAATAACCACAACCCCTAACAATAACCCCAAACCCTAACAATAACCCCAAACCCTAACAGTAACCCCTAACAATAACACTAACCCCTAACAGTAACCCCTAACAATAACCAAAACCCTAACAATAACCATAACCCCTAACAGTAACCCCTAACAATAACCAAAAACCCTAACAGTAACCCCTAACAATAACCAAAACCCCTAACAGTAACCCCTAACAATAACTAAAACCCTAACAATAACCAAAACCCCTAACAGTAACCCCTAACAATAACTAAAACCCTAACAATAACCAAAACCCCTAACAATAACCCCAAACCCTAACAGTAACCCCTAACAATAACCATAACCCCTAACAATAACCAAAACCCCTAACAGTAACCCCTAACAATAACCAAAACCCCTAACAATAACCCAAACCCTAACAGTAACCCCAAACCCTAACAGTAACCCCTAACATTAACCCAAACCCTAACAGCAACCCCTAACAATAACCAAAACCCCTAACAGTAACCCCTAACAATAACCCAAACCCTAACAATAACCCCAACCCCTAACAATAACCCCAAACCCTAACAGTAACCCCAAACAATAACCATAACCCCTAATATTAACCCAAACCCTAACAGCAACCCCTAACAATAACCAAAACCCCTAACAATAACCCCTAACCATAACCCCAACCCCTGACCTTTGACCTTTGACCTCCTTAGGTCAAAGGTCAAAGGTCAAAGGTCAAAGGTTAGGGGTAGGGTTTTGGTTAGGGTTATGGTTAGGGTTGTGGTTGTGGTTATGGTTATGGTTGTGGTTTAGGTTTGGGTTTTGGTTTGGGTTATGGTTATGGTTATGGTTATGGTTAAGGTCAAAGGTCAAAGGTCAAAGGTCAAAGGTCAAAGGTCAAAGGTTAGGGGTAGGGTTAGGGTTAGGGTTTGGGTTTGGGTTAGGGTTAGGGGTATGGTTGGGGTTATGGTTAGGGTTATGGTTGGGGTTACGGTTAGGGGTATGTTTGGGGTTAGGGTTGGGGGTATGTTTGGGGTTAGGGTTGGGGTTGGGGTTAGGGTTGGGGTTGGGGTTAGGGTTGGGGTTAGGGTTAGGGGTATGTTTGGGGTTAGGGTTGGGGTTAGGGGTATGTTTGGGGTTAGGGTTGGGGTTGGGGTTAGGGTTGGGGTTAGGGGTATGTTTGGGGTTAGGGTTGGGGTTAGGGTTAGGGTTGGGGTTAGGGTTAGGGGTATGTTTGGGGTTAGGGTTGGGGTTAGGGGTATAGTTGGGGTTAGGTTTGGGGTTAGGGGTATGTTTGGGGTTAGGGTTGGGGTTGGGGTTAGGGTTGGGGTTAGGGGTATGTTTGGGGTTAGGGTTGGGGTTAGGGGTATGTTTGGGGTTGGGGTTAGGGTTAGGGGTATGTTTGGGGTTAGGGGTATGTTTGGGGTTAGGGTTGGGGTTAGGGTTATGTTTGGGGTTAGGTTTAGGGGTATTTTTGGGGTTGGGGTTATGGTTAGGGTTATGTTTGGGGTTAGGGTTGGGGTTAGGGTTAGGGGTATGTTTGGGGTTGGGGTTATGGTTAGGGTTATGTTTGGGGTTGGGGTTAGAGTTGGGGTTAGGGTTAGGGGTATGTTTGGGGTTAGGGGTATGTTTGGGGTTGGGGTTATGGTTAGGGGTATGTTTGGGGTTAGGGTTGGGGTTATGGTTATGTTTGGGGTTAGGGTTAGGGGTATGTTTGGGGTTAGGGTTGGGGTTAGGGTTAGGGGTATGTTTGGGGTTATGGTTAGGGTTACGGTTGGGGTTAGGGTTAGGGTTATGGTTAGGGGTATGGTTGGGGTTAGGGTTTTTGTTAGGGGTTAGGGTTTATGTTAGGGGTTAGTGTTTATGTTAGGGGTTAGTGTTTATGTTAGGGGTTAGTGTTATTGTTAGGGTTTTTGTTAGGGGTTAGGGTTTATGTGAGGGGTTAGTGTTTATGTTAGGGGTTAGTGTTTATGTTAGGGGTTAGTGTTATTGTTAGGGTTTTTGTTAGGGGTTAGGGTTTATGTGAGGGGTTAGGGTTTTTGTTGGGGGTTAGTGTTATTGTTAGGGGTTAGGGTTTATGTTAGGGTTGCTGTTTGGGGTTAGGGTTTATGTGAGGGGTTAGTGTTATTGTTAGGGTTTATGTGAGGGGTTAGGGTTTATGTGAGGGGTTAGTGTTATTGTTAGGGTTTATGTGAGGGGTTAGTGTTATTGTTAGGGTTTATGCGAGGGGTTAGTGTTATTGTTAGGGTTTATGTGAGGGGTTAGTGTTATTGTTAGGGTTTATGCGAGGGGTTAGTGTTATTGTTAGGGTTTATGTGAGGGGTTAGGGTTTATGTGAGGGGTTAGTGTTATTGTTAGGGTTTATGCGAGGGGTTAGTGTTATTGTTAGGGTTTATGCGAGGGGTTAGTGTTATTGTTAGGGTTTATGTGAGGGGTTAGGGTTTATGTGAGGGGTTAGTGTTATTGTTAGGGTTTATGTGAGGGGTTAGGGTTTATGTGAGGGGTTAGTGTTATTGTTAGGGTTTATGCGAGGGGTTAGTGTTATTGTTAGGGTTTATGCGAGGGGTTAGTGTTGTTTTTAGGGTTTATGCGAGGGGTTAGTGTTATTTTTAGGGTTTATGCGAGGGGTTAGGGTTTATGTGAGGGGTTAGTGTTATTGTTAGGGTTTATGTGAGGGGTTAGTGTTATTGTTAGGGTTTATGCGAGGGGTTAGTGTTATTGTTAGGGTTTATGTGAGGGGTTAGGGTTTATGTGAGGGGTTAGTGTTATTGTTAGGGTTTATGCGAGGGGTTAGTGTTATTGTTAGGGTTTATGCGAGGGGTTAGTGTTATTGTTAGGGTTTATGTGAGGGGTTAGGGTTTATGTGAGGGGTTAGTGTTATTGTTAGGGTTTATGTGAGGGGTTAGGGTTTATGTGAGGGGTTAGTGTTATTGTTAGGGTTTATGCGAGGGGTTAGTGTTATTGTTAGGGTTTATGCGAGGGGTTAGTGTTGTTTTTAGGGTTTATGCGAGGGGTTAGTGTTATTTTTAGGGTTTATGCGAGGGGTTAGGGTTTATGTGAGGGGTTAGTGTTATTGTTAGGGTTTATGCGAGGGGTTAGTGTTATTGTTAGGGTTTATGCGAGGGGTTAGTGTTATTGTTAGGGTTTATGTGAGGGGTTAGGGTTTATGTGAGGGGTTAGTGTTATTGTTAGGGTTTATGCGAGGGGTTAGTGTTATTGTTAGGGTTTATGCGAGGGGTTAGTGTTATTTTTAGGGTTTATGCGAGGGGTTAGGGTTTATGTGAGGGGTTAGTGTTATTGTTAGGGTTTATGCGAGGGGTTAGTGTTATTGTTAGGGTTTATGCGAGGGGTTAGTGTTATTTTTAGGGTTTATGCGAGGGGTTAGTGTTATTGTTAGGGTTTATGTGAGGGGTTAGGGTTTATGTGAGGGGTTAGTGTTATTGTTAGGGTTTATGCGAGGGGTTAGTGTTATTTTTAGGGTTTATGCGAGGGGTTTAGGGTTTATGTGAGGGGTTAGTGTTATTGTTAGGGGTTAGGGGTTTATGTTATGGAGTGCATTTTCCACGGGGAGGGAAGCTGGAGAATAAAAAGAATAACAAAAATAAGCACATTTTCCCTATGTGTTACAACCTGAAATGTGCTCATTTTCGCCGTCTTGCGGACACATTTAAGTACTGCAATCTATTTGAGAGACAGTCAAAAACTCAAGCATACAATCATTTAAAATAACCATATCCAAATAGATCAAGCCCTCCGCTTTCTTTATTCTCTGGAGAGACCCCCCCCTGCACACTGGAGAGCGCCGCAGCATATTGGAGAGCGCCCCAGCACATTGGAGAGCGCACCAGCACCACGGAGAGCTCCACAGGCAGCTGGAGAGCTCCAGCTCCTGTTGTTTTGATAAAAATACTGTTGTATGGCTGTTTTTTTAATGTATTTCGCCCCTGAGAGTGCTTTTTCCCCGGGGGGCATGTGGAGATGACACTACACTTGAATAAAATTGATAAAATAAACAAGTAAAATGGAAAAAAATCGAAATAAAAAAGCGTTTTTCATCCAAGTGTGGAGCACATTACATCCAGAACGGGCAAGCACAATAAAGTGACCCATCTCTGGAGGAATGAACTCAATACTTGGATGAAAAACGCTATTTATCATGGAAGATATTAGTACCAGGGGAAAAAAAGAACCAGGGGAAAAAAGAAACCAGCATGGAAGAAATTAGTACCAGCAATGAGGGAATTAAATAAACAGATATATAAATGAAATGGAAAAAATTCGAAATAAAAAAGCGTTTTTCATCCAAGTATGGAGCTCATCACATCCAGAGAGCAGACCACCATACAGTGGCACCACTCTGGAGGTAATGAGCTCCACACTTGGATGAAAAACGCTTTATTCCATGGAAGAAGAAAAAAGAACCAGGGAAAATAAGAACCAGCATGGAAGAAATGGTATAAAAAAGTAAAATGGAAAAATGTCGAAATAAAAAAGCGTTTTTCATCCAAGTGTGGAGCTCATAACCTCCAGAGAGGGGACCGCCACGCAGCGGTCACACTCTGGAGGTAATGAGCTCCACACTTGGATGAAAAACGCTTTATTCCATGGAGGTGGGGAAAAAGAAAACCAGGGTGAAAAAAAGATCCAGCATGGAGGAAAATAAGAACCAGCCTGGAGGTCGAGAAAGAACCAGCCTGGAGGAAAAATAAGAACCAGCCTGGAGGTCGAGAAAGAACCAGCATGGAGGAAAATAAGAACCAGCCTGGAGGAAAATAAGAACCAGCCTGGAGGTCGAGAGAGATCCAGCATGGAGGAAAATAAGAACCAGCATGGAGGTCATCATCCTCCAGCATGGAGGAAAATAAGAACCAGCCTGGAGCTCAAGAGAACCAGCATGGAGGAAAATGAGAACCGCAGCGGCGGGGATAGGGGCTCCAGGCATCCCCTAACAATAACCAAAACCCCTAACAATAACACTAACCCTAACAATAACCAAAACCCCTAACAGTAACCCCTAACAACAACACTAACCCCTAACAGTAACCCCTAACAACAACACTAACCCCTAACAGTAACCCCTAACAATAACCAAAACCCTAACAATAACCAAAAACCCTAACAGTAACCCCTAACAGTAACCAAAACCCCTAACAATAACCCCTAACAATAACCCTAACCCCTAACAATAACCAAAACCCCAACAATAACCAAAACCCCTAACAGTAACCCCTAACATTAACCAAAACCCCTAACAGTAACCCCTAACATTAACCAAAACCCTAACAATAACCATAACCCCTAACAGTAACCCCTAACAATAACCAAAAACCCTAACAGTAACCCCTAACAATAACCAAAACCCCTAACAATAACCCCTAACAATAACCAAAACCCCTAACAATAACCCCTAACAATAACCAAAACCCCTAACAATAACAGTAACCCCTAACAGTAACCCCTAACAATAACCATAACCCCTAACAATAACCATAACCCCTAACATTAACCCCTAACATTAACCAAAACCACTAACAGTAACCCCTAACAATAACCAAAACCCTAACAATAACCAAAACCCTAACAATAACCAAAACCACTAACAGTAACCCCTAACAATAACCACAACCCCTAACAGTAACCCCTAACAATAACCAAAACCCCTAACAATAACACTAACCCTAACAATAACCAAAACCCCTAACAGTAACCCCTAACAACAACACTAACCCCTAACAGTAACCCCTAACAACAACACTAACCCCTAACAGTAACCCCTAACAATAACCAAAACCCTAACAATAACCAAAAACCCTAACAGTAACCCCTAACAGTAACCAAAACCCCTAACAATAACCCCTAACAATAACCCTAACCCCTAACAATAACCAAAACCCCAACAATAACCAAAACCCCTAACAGTAACCCCTAACATTAACCAAAACCCCTAACAGTAACCCCTAACATTAACCAAAACCCTAACAATAACCATAACCCCTAACAGTAACCCCTAACAATAACCAAAAACCCTAACAGTAACCCCTAACAATAACCAAAACCCCTAACAATAACCCCTAACAATAACCAAAACCCCTAACAATAACCCCTAACAATAACCAAAACCCCTAACAATAACAGTAACCCCTAACAGTAACCCCTAACAATAACCATAACCCCTAACAATAACCATAACCCCTAACATTAACCCCTAACATTAACCAAAACCACTAACAGTAACCCCTAACAATAACCAAAACCCTAACAATAACCAAAACCCTAACAATAACCAAAACCACTAACAGTAACCCCTAACAATAACCACAACCCCTAACAGTAACCCCTAACAATAACCAAAACCCCTAACAATAACACTAACCCTAACAATAACCAAAACCCCTAACAGTAACCCCTAACAACAACACTAACCCCTAACAGTAACCCCTAACAACAACACTAACCCCTAACAGTAACCCCTAACAATAACCAAAACCCTAACAATAACCAAAAACCCTAACAGTAACCCCTAACAGTAACCAAAACCCCTAACAATAACCCCTAACAATAACCCTAACCCCTAACAATAACCAAAACCCCAACAATAACCAAAACCCCTAACAGTAACCCCTAACATTAACCAAAACCCCTAACAGTAACCCCTAACATTAACCAAAACCCTAACAATAACCATAACCCCTAACAGTAACCCCTAACAATAACCAAAAACCCTAACAGTAACCCCTAACAATAACCAAAACCCCTAACAATAACCCCTAACAATAACCAAAACCCCTAACAATAACCCCTAACAATAACCAAAACCCCTAACAATAACAGTAACCCCTAACAGTAACCCCTAACAATAACCATAACCCCTAACAATAACCATAACCCCTAACATTAACCCCTAACATTAACCAAAACCACTAACAGTAACCCCTAACAATAACCAAAACCCTAACAATAACCAAAACCCTAACAATAACCAAAACCACTAACAGTAACCCCTAACAATAACCACAACCCCTAACAGTAACCCCTAACAATAACCAAAACCCCTAACAATAACACTAACCCTAACAATAACCAAAACCCCTAACAGTAACCCCTAACAACAACACTAACCCCTAACAGTAACCCCTAACAACAACACTAACCCCTAACAGTAACCCCTAACAATAACCAAAACCCTAACAATAACCAAAAACCCTAACAGTAACCCCTAACAGTAACCAAAACCCCTAACAATAACCCCTAACAATAACCCTAACCCCTAACAATAACCAAAACCCCAACAATAACCAAAACCCCTAACAGTAACCCCTAACATTAACCAAAACCCCTAACAGTAACCCCTAACATTAACCAAAACCCTAACAATAACCATAACCCCTAACAGTAACCCCTAACAATAACCAAAAACCCTAACAGTAACCCCTAACAGTAACCAAAACCCCTAACAGTAACCCCTAACAATAACCATAACCCCTAACAATAACAAAAACCCCTAACAGTAACCCCTAACAATAACCAAAACCCTAACAATAACCACAACCCCTAACAATAACCCCAAACCCTAACAATAACCCCAAACCCTAACAGTAACCCCTAACAATAACACTAACCCCTAACAGTAACCCCTAACAATAACCAAAACCCTAACAATAACCATAACCCCTAACAGTAACCCCTAACAATAACCAAAAACCCTAACAGTAACCCCTAACAATAACCAAAACCCCTAACAGTAACCCCTAACAATAACTAAAACCCTAACAATAACCAAAACCCCTAACAGTAACCCCTAACAATAACTAAAACCCTAACAATAACCAAAACCCCTAACAATAACCCCAAACCCTAACAGTAACCCCTAACAATAACCATAACCCCTAACAATAACCAAAACCCCTAACAGTAACCCCTAACAATAACCAAAACCCCTAACAATAACCCAAACCCTAACAGTAACCCCAAACCCTAACAGTAACCCCTAACATTAACCCAAACCCTAACAGCAACCCCTAACAATAACCAAAACCCCTAACAGTAACCCCTAACAATAACCCAAACCCTAACAATAACCCCAACCCCTAACAATAACCCCAAACCCTAACAGTAACCCCAAACAATAACCATAACCCCTAATATTAACCCAAACCCTAACAGCAACCCCTAACAATAACCAAAACCCCTAACAATAACCCCTAACCATAACCCCAACCCCTGACCTTTGACCTTTGACCTCCTTAGGTCAAAGGTCAAAGGTCAAAGGTCAAAGGTTAGGGGTAGGGTTTTGGTTAGGGTTATGGTTAGGGTTGTGGTTGTGGTTATGGTTATGGTTGTGGTTTAGGTTTGGGTTTTGGTTTGGGTTATGGTTATGGTTATGGTTATGGTTAAGGTCAAAGGTCAAAGGTCAAAGGTCAAAGGTCAAAGGTCAAAGGTTAGGGGTAGGGTTAGGGTTAGGGTTTGGGTTTGGGTTAGGGTTAGGGGTATGGTTGGGGTTATGGTTAGGGTTATGGTTGGGGTTACGGTTAGGGGTATGTTTGGGGTTAGGGTTGGGGGTATGTTTGGGGTTAGGGTTGGGGTTGGGGTTAGGGTTGGGGTTGGGGTTAGGGTTGGGGTTAGGGTTAGGGGTATGTTTGGGGTTAGGGTTGGGGTTAGGGGTATGTTTGGGGTTAGGGTTGGGGTTGGGGTTAGGGTTGGGGTTAGGGGTATGTTTGGGGTTAGGGTTGGGGTTAGGGTTAGGGTTGGGGTTAGGGTTAGGGGTATGTTTGGGGTTAGGGTTGGGGTTAGGGGTATAGTTGGGGTTAGGTTTGGGGTTAGGGGTATGTTTGGGGTTAGGGTTGGGGTTGGGGTTAGGGTTGGGGTTAGGGGTATGTTTGGGGTTAGGGTTGGGGTTAGGGGTATGTTTGGGGTTGGGGTTAGGGTTAGGGGTATGTTTGGGGTTAGGGGTATGTTTGGGGTTAGGGTTGGGGTTAGGGTTATGTTTGGGGTTAGGTTTAGGGGTATTTTTGGGGTTGGGGTTATGGTTAGGGTTATGTTTGGGGTTAGGGTTGGGGTTAGGGTTAGGGGTATGTTTGGGGTTGGGGTTATGGTTAGGGTTATGTTTGGGGTTGGGGTTAGAGTTGGGGTTAGGGTTAGGGGTATGTTTGGGGTTAGGGGTATGTTTGGGGTTGGGGTTATGGTTAGGGGTATGTTTGGGGTTAGGGTTGGGGTTATGGTTATGTTTGGGGTTAGGGTTAGGGGTATGTTTGGGGTTAGGGTTGGGGTTAGGGTTAGGGGTATGTTTGGGGTTATGGTTAGGGTTACGGTTGGGGTTAGGGTTAGGGTTATGGTTAGGGGTATGGTTGGGGTTAGGGTTTTTGTTAGGGGTTAGGGTTTATGTTAGGGGTTAGTGTTTATGTTAGGGGTTAGTGTTTATGTTAGGGGTTAGTGTTATTGTTAGGGTTTTTGTTAGGGGTTAGGGTTTATGTGAGGGGTTAGTGTTTATGTTAGGGGTTAGTGTTTATGTTAGGGGTTAGTGTTATTGTTAGGGTTTTTGTTAGGGGTTAGGGTTTATGTGAGGGGTTAGGGTTTTTGTTGGGGGTTAGTGTTATTGTTAGGGGTTAGGGTTTATGTTAGGGTTGCTGTTTGGGGTTAGGGTTTATGTGAGGGGTTAGTGTTATTGTTAGGGTTTATGTGAGGGGTTAGGGTTTATGTGAGGGGTTAGTGTTATTGTTAGGGTTTATGTGAGGGGTTAGTGTTATTGTTAGGGTTTATGCGAGGGGTTAGTGTTATTGTTAGGGTTTATGTGAGGGGTTAGTGTTATTGTTAGGGTTTATGCGAGGGGTTAGTGTTATTGTTAGGGTTTATGTGAGGGGTTAGGGTTTATGTGAGGGGTTAGTGTTATTGTTAGGGTTTATGCGAGGGGTTAGTGTTATTGTTAGGGTTTATGCGAGGGGTTAGTGTTATTGTTAGGGTTTATGTGAGGGGTTAGGGTTTATGTGAGGGGTTAGTGTTATTGTTAGGGTTTATGTGAGGGGTTAGGGTTTATGTGAGGGGTTAGTGTTATTGTTAGGGTTTATGCGAGGGGTTAGTGTTATTGTTAGGGTTTATGCGAGGGGTTAGTGTTGTTTTTAGGGTTTATGCGAGGGGTTAGTGTTATTTTTAGGGTTTATGCGAGGGGTTAGGGTTTATGTGAGGGGTTAGTGTTATTGTTAGGGTTTATGTGAGGGGTTAGTGTTATTGTTAGGGTTTATGCGAGGGGTTAGTGTTATTGTTAGGGTTTATGTGAGGGGTTAGGGTTTATGTGAGGGGTTAGTGTTATTGTTAGGGTTTATGCGAGGGGTTAGTGTTATTGTTAGGGTTTATGCGAGGGGTTAGTGTTATTGTTAGGGTTTATGTGAGGGGTTAGGGTTTATGTGAGGGGTTAGTGTTATTGTTAGGGTTTATGTGAGGGGTTAGGGTTTATGTGAGGGGTTAGTGTTATTGTTAGGGTTTATGCGAGGGGTTAGTGTTATTGTTAGGGTTTATGCGAGGGGTTAGTGTTGTTTTTAGGGTTTATGCGAGGGGTTAGTGTTATTTTTAGGGTTTATGCGAGGGGTTAGGGTTTATGTGAGGGGTTAGTGTTATTGTTAGGGTTTATGCGAGGGGTTAGTGTTATTGTTAGGGTTTATGCGAGGGGTTAGTGTTATTGTTAGGGTTTATGTGAGGGGTTAGGGTTTATGTGAGGGGTTAGTGTTATTGTTAGGGTTTATGCGAGGGGTTAGTGTTATTGTTAGGGTTTATGCGAGGGGTTAGTGTTATTTTTAGGGTTTATGCGAGGGGTTAGGGTTTATGTGAGGGGTTAGTGTTATTGTTAGGGTTTATGCGAGGGGTTAGTGTTATTGTTAGGGTTTATGCGAGGGGTTAGTGTTATTTTTAGGGTTTATGCGAGGGGTTAGTGTTATTGTTAGGGTTTATGTGAGGGGTTAGGGTTTATGTGAGGGGTTAGTGTTATTGTTAGGGTTTATGCGAGGGGTTAGTGTTATTTTTAGGGTTTATGCGAGGGGTTTAGGGTTTATGTGAGGGGTTAGTGTTATTGTTAGGGGTTAGGGGTTTATGTTATGGAGTGCATTTTCCACGGGGAGGGAAGCTGGAGAATAAAAAGAATAACAAAAATAAGCACATTTTCCCTATGTGTTACAACCTGAAATGTGCTCATTTTCG
>NW_027551621.1:105000-110000 GCF_051989575.1 Stigmatopora nigra
ATCCAAATGACCGCCTCGTGACCGCGGACTGTGAGGTCTTTGTGGATCTCAAAGACATGCCTCGCTCACATATGCATGTTCCCCGAAATCTCGCTCTCTCGACCACTTCTCTGTACGGGCATGGACGAGCCCCGTATCTGGCTTTACTTAGGGGGTCGGGGTGCGTGCTGGCATAACACTTTCCCCGATCTTGCATCCCCAGTCGCGGGCCACGCCGCGGAACGGTGCCGCCCCTCACCGCCGCGGTCGGGCCCGATTGAATGTCAGGCGACGCTCAGACAGACGTGGCCCCGGGAGGGACCCGGGGCCGCGAGTTGCGTTCAAAGTGTCGATGATCAATGTGTCCTGCAATTCACATTAATTCTCGCAGCTAGCTGCGTTCTTCATCGACGCACGAGCCGAGTGATCCACCGCTGAGAGTTGTCTACAGGTGCCTCCCGACATCTCCAGGCGGCCGCCCGGGTCAGCCCCCCGCTGCCCGGCCACCCATGTAGAGCAGTGATGCCCGGAGACACCTTTCAAGATCGCAACACCTGAGTTGGCAAAGCATCGGAAGGTCTATTGCTCCCAAGGCGGGCACGGTTTATCCACCCCTGATTTGGCTGAGTTAGGCGGTGGGGCCTAGGGTCGATCAAGAGCTCCCCCCATCCTAGGTTCATCCCGACTTGGGTAAAGTGGGGCCCAAGGGGTGAGCGTTGAGATGTCGCCGAAGGCCAGGTAATGGGACCGGTGATCCGGCGTAACTACTGTCCTCGGAGGAATGCGGTGACGTAGCACCGTGAGTCACCCGCGGCTCCTCAAGGAAGCGGCTCTGAGGCTTTTCCCACGGCTCCCGAACCCCAGAACACTCCGAGCGTAGCACAAGACCGGGCCGGGTGGCAACCCATATACCCCCGTTTTGTTGGCACGCGCCAGACGAGCAAAAGCGGAACCGGGTACCTTGTCCGTGGTGGTCGCCGTAATGGATCCGGGCTCGACCACCGTCCATCGAATCGATCTTCCCGAACCTTCATCGCATCAGAGACGGGCAACGTGCACCCCTTTACGTTGACTATAGCGGTTACAGTAAACTGTAACCATTCCGGCCTCGGCGGTGCGGGACCATTGTTTCTCGGGCCCCGACACGTCTATAAGTGCCATCTACATGAGCCTTCGAAAGTCCGGTCCGGGCGAGAGGGAGGGATTCGGCGCCCGACTACCCTAAGAGGCGGAACGCCGCTGCCGGAGACTAGCCCGGGGACGCACGCGCGGACTGCCATGCCCGTGCTCTTGCGCGTCAACCCAGAGAGAGAATCGACAGGGACGGATACCTCCGGGGCCGGCCCTAGGCCCAACCCCCTCTCGTTATGCCTCACGTCAATACGTGCGATCGCCCTGTACCTTGTCACGCGATCGATTCGGTTATTTGCCAACCTTCCTTCACTCCTTCCTTTCGTGGCAGGGAGACGTGCACAGTGCATCTACCGATAGCCGCAAGCAGCCCGGTGACACGACGAGAAAACTGTGGGAACGGCCGGCGGCACCTGCGTGCAACCGTAACAAACCGAGAAGAAGCACAGTTTCTCGTGACGGGGGTTTTTCGCAAAACAAAACAAAGAACTCCCGACACCTCCAGGCGATGACGTAACCCGTGAGTCACCCGCGGCTCCTCAAGGAAGCGGCTCTGAGGCTTTTCCCACGGGCCTGAACCACCCAGAGGCACCAAAGAGGTCGTAGAGATTGTGTACTCCATCCCCCTAGAATAGGCACTTATCTCACAAGCCCCGGCGATGCCAACCCGAACCAACAAGGAAAGTCAGGGCCCTTTTACGGCGCAACTTTTTGTGGCGCTCGATTTGTCAAGGCGGGGGTAAATCGAGTCTTTAAACCAGCGTACAACCACCAGAGGCCTTCATAGTGGCGTACAGGTACCGGGCACCTGACTCCCTTCTTATTACCGGAATAATCCCACACGGGAAGCTTTTTTGTCGCAGACTGTGGAGGGGTTCCCAACCTGGTCCCAACATGATCTGTTTTCATTTTCATTCACGCATCGGTTCTTTACGTGATTTCCAAGCATTTCATCTCGTAACACATGTCCACCATCATTAACACATGTCCGTTACCGTCACATCACATCTTGCCCTGTACTATCGGCTCTTTTTCTGGCCCCTGTGGCTCCATATGTCCGGTGCTTCACCAAGTACCATGTCTCATTTTTGTTGTCCTCCAAGAATCGGCTTTGTCCCAAAGGCTATGGTATTTGGCATATCGTTATATTTCCTCCGGCAATGGCTCGGCTGGTGGTTAGGTTTCCATGTGTGCCCTCCGTCCACATGCGCCCTTTTTGGGAAAAAAAACCGGACTATGGCAGGTCTTTAGTTCAGGTTTGTATCCCACCCCGTGGCTTAGGGATTCTCGTCAACCATCGGTGTCATTTGGCAAAATTTTAGAACTCTCCATATTCGTCAGTATTGTCCTCATTTCCATCGATGAACTCATGGTCATTTCGTTTCCATTTTGTCCTCTTTTTGTCCTCCACATGAACTCGAATGGTGAAATCGTTGCCTTTTTCCCTTGAACTCTTTTTTCTCGCCCGAACCGACACGAGGGTTTTCATGCTTGGGTCGACGGTGCAGATCCCCACCGGGCGGATGCAGATAAGGTGACGATGGTCAGTCCTGACGCGGAGGGGCCTTGGACGAGTGGGGTCTACCACCCGCAGTACCTTAGCCTCCGGCCAATCACCGGTCGCACGCACCAGTCCTCACCGTTATCCAGCTTCGAACGCACTCTCTTCTCTCGGCGTCTCGCCGACCCAGCTATCCCAAACCGACGCGCGGTTGTGTGGAACGTGAACGAGACGACCGCTGAACAAACTCAGCCGGGCGGATGCAGAGACAGTGACGATGGTCAGTCCTGACGCGGAGGGGCCTTGGACGAGTGGGGTCTACCACCCGCAGTACCTTAGCCTCCGGTCAATCACCGGTCGCACGCACCGTGTCCTCACCGTTATCCGTGACCTCGAATGAGTCAGACGCATCGCTCTTGTTGTCACGGCTCTCCAATTGGCCAGAGCGAGACGAAACGCGCTCGCGGGGGACCGTCCGGTTGCAGTGACAGCACGATGGTCAGCCCTGACGCGGAGGGGCCTTGGACGAGTGGGGTCTACCACCCGCAGTACCTTAGCCTCCGGTCAATCGCCGATCGCACGCGCCAGAAACCTCTCCGTTGTTCAGTCCACGAGCTCGCACGAGCCATCCCTCCACACGACTATACCCTGCCGACAGAAGACACGGGCGAGACGACCGCCACATTACATACTAGGCCGAGGCGGATGCAGATAAAGTGACGATGGTCAGTCCTGACGCGGAGGGGCCTTGGACGAGTGGGGTCTACCACCCGCAGTACCTTAGCCTCCGGCCAATCACCGGTCGCACGCACTATGTCCTCACCGTTATCCCGGCTTTCGTTATGCTGCGCACGTTCAGTTCCACTGCCCCCGTTGTCTTTAGCGTGACGTGGTCATACGTGCCAAGCCGCACCCACGCGACCGAGGCGGATGCAGATAAAGTACGATGGTCAGTCCTGACGCGGAGGGGCCTTGGACGAGTGGGGTCTACCACCCGCAGTACCTTAGCCTCCGGCCAATCACCGGTCGCACGCACTATGTCCTCACCGTTATCCCGGCTTTGCAAGCACTATACCCTGGCCCGTCTTGTCGCACTGCTCTTTAAGAGAGCGAGACGACCGCACGGACCGTGACCGTCCGGTTGCAGTGACAGCGACGATGGTCAGCCCTGACGCGGAGGGGCCTTGGACGAGTGGGGTCCACCACCCGCAGTACCTTAGCCTCCGGCCAATCGCCGATCGCACGCGCCAGAAACCTCTCCGTTGTTCGGTACACGGCTCGAACAGCCGCCCCTCACACTTTCACTATACCTCTTTGACCGAGAACGCCCACTCGCACGCACGAGCCCCGGAGCGGATGCAGTGACAGTGACGATGGTCAGCCCTGACGCGGAGGGGCCTTGGACGAGTGGGGTCCACCACCCGCAGTACCTTAGCCTCCGGTCAATCGCCGGTCGCACGCACCAGAAACCTCACCGTTATCGCCGGGAACACGGACGCGCGAGCCGTCCCCACGCGGTCGCCAATCGGGGTTTGCGCTGTGCCCTCTTCAGCACCCCGTGGCTTTCGAGTTCATTTCGAGTCACGGTGAACGCTGTGCCCCATCAGCGACCCGTACTCCTTTCATTTTTTTTTTCACCACCGGCGACCGCTGTGCCCCAGCAGCGGACCCGTAGAGTTCATTTCTCCGACGGCGACGCTGTTGCCCAAGCAGCGACCCGTAATTTCTTCCATCGGCGACGCTGTTGCCCAAGCAGCGACCCGTACCTAGGGGTGACCGCTGTGCCCCAGCAGCGGACCCCGTGACCATATTTTTGAGTTCATCCAACGGCGAAGCTGTTGCCCAAGCAGCGACCCGTATTTTCTCCAATGGTGAAGCTGTTGCCCAAGCAGCGACACCTCATTTCATTTCCACAACGGCGAAGCTGTTGCCCAAGCAGCGACCCGTGTATTTCATTTCTCCGACGGCGAAGCTGTTGCCCAAGCAGCGACCCGTCACTTGGATGAGTTCTTTCTTTTGACACCAGATTCATTCGTATTCAGCCAGGGGTTAATAAGGATTTTTACCATCAATTCATGCCGTGCCATGTATGCCGTTAGCGGATGGGAATCAGATCCGCTGGCGGGCTTGCTACCTTTTGTTAACCATCCATGCCGTCGGCGGTGTAGGAAAAAGCCCCGCCATCATTATAGGTTTGCCATTTTCACGCCGGAGGCCGCCCCAAAATATAAATTTTTCATGCCATCCATCCATGCCTCAAAAGTCGGTTGCCCAAGCCGCTTTTTATCCTTCCATCATCGTGCCGATTGCGGTTGCTCAGGCCGCTTTGCGGTTTGTCAGGCCGCTTCTCGTGCGGTTTGTCAGGCCGCTTCTCATGCGGTTGCTCAGG